>NW_021604736.1:2284306-2338238 GCF_004785775.1 Grammomys surdaster | reverse complement strand
CTCCCTCTCTCTCTCTCTCTTTCTTTCTTTCTTTCTTTCTTCCTTCCTTTGATCATTTTTAAATTTTTATTTTTTTAAAAAAAGCAAAGCCTCATGTAGCGTGGCTGACTTGACACTCTGTATGTAACTGACTATCATCTTCGGTTCCTCATCCTCCTACGTCTACCTGGGATTACAGGCGTGTACTACCATGCCCGGCTAACCTACTTTTAAAGTGTAATTCTGTAAGCCTAAATTTCATATTAAAATCTGTTTCACTGAGCAGGTTAACACTTGGCTTTCCACACAAATCAATGGTTTCTAACTATATACTAGATTTTATGAGGATAGAATATTGCTGAGATGTTTTTGAATGGAAGTATAGTTTAGAATACAAATACAAATGGTACATCTGAGATATACAGGTGCTGGGGGAAGGATGGTACCTGGGCAGTTACTTGCAGAACTTGGATTATAGTCATTTGCCACCATATCTAGCTTCGCAATATTATTTATCCCCAAGAAATATCAGGATAAGTAGCCTTCCAGTGAAGGCCAGGGGATTTAAAAATAATTTCTATGCGATTTCTTGCCTATGACTTAGATAAGGTATGGTTTCACCAACGTTTCTTTTTAATATAACTGAGCAGTGAACCCACTAAAGACTTCACCAAGTCAGAAGGCATGATTTAAAATCATTTTTCTTATTCTTTTAATCAAATTTTTATTTGTGTTAGAAGTTACTAATTTCTGGCCTTGGCTGGCTTCATTTAAGTTCAAAATAAAATGAACTAAGACTTTATGGCAAAGCCCACTCTCTCCTTATTCTCGACAGAGTGGGACAGTTGTTCCTGCTATCCATTGCCAACTGAAGAATGCAAATATGTATGACCATGACCACTTTCTTTACAGTTGAGGATAAGTGACACCACCATGCTGTGTATTGGTGAAATGATGATCTATGTGCTTCCTGTCTCATGGGACAAGAGTTAGGACAACTGCTTATTAGAAATAGGAAGATAGGAGCAGTCGGCCGGCTCATGCCTGTAATCCTTGTACTTGGGAGCTTGAGACCGAGGGATTCTAACAAGGTCCAGGTGAGTCTGGGCTGAAAAGGTCCTATCTCAGAAATACAAAAACAAACAACCCAAAAGATGGTAGAACAGGCCAGGCAGTAGTGGTGCTACACGCCCTTAATTTCACCACTGGAGAGGCAGAAGCAGGCCAATCTCTTGACTTCAAAGCCAGCCTTGTCTACAGAGCAGTTTTATGACAGGCAAGGCTACACAGAGAAACCCTATCTAAAAAGAAAAGAGAGAGAGAGAGAGAGAGAGAGAGAGAGAGAGAGAGAGAGAGAGAGAGAGAGAGAGACAGAGGCAGAGAGACAGAGAAAGAAAGAAAGAAAGAAAGAAAGAAAGAAAGAAAGAAAGAAAGAAAGAAAGAAAGAGAAAGGAAGGAAGGAAGAGAAGAGAAGAGAAGAGAAGAGAAGAGAAGAGAAGAGAAGAGAAGAGAAGAGAAGAGAAGAGAAGAGAAGAGAAGAGAAGAGAAGAGAAGAGAAGAGAAGAGAAAAGAGAAAAGAAAAAATAGAATTAAGGAGCAAAAGAAAGTCAGGGCATGGAGAAAAAATTACCTTTCTATGGGAAGCACTGAGGTTTTGGCCCATGATCATCTAAAATGTATGAAGACAATGGAATGCACTGGCCTAGCTTCAAGGGCTGAATGTTGGTCAGGAAAGTGTGCCAGTCCTGTATGATTCCCTTCATGGTAGATATTGTTTTCAGTACTGCTGTTGTAATTACTGGATTTACTGATGGGTTATCTCAAATATTATTTGAATATCTCAAGTCATTATTCCATGAAAAAGTTTGATATTCAAATATATGTCATGGTAAAAAAAAATAGTTTTCTCCTTGATATTTTCTCCCTCAAACTGTAATTTAGGGATTGGCCTTTCTTCTACTTCTGAATTTTAATATCCTCCAGGACAGATTCAAGATTCACTCATGTAGCTTCTGTCTTCCCCACCAAATGACATTTGAACATGAGTGGCAGTCAAATATTTTTGGAAAAAATTAATCTGAATCCTCTTAAGCAGGAATCATAATGATAGAGCTGAAATATTTTAAACACTTTATTGAATATAGATTCTCTCTTGTCATTAGAGCTCTGTGATGCTGGGGGTTGGTTTGATTGCACTTGCAAGGGTCAGAGCCCTCCATTTCTAATGGGAAGGAGATAATGCAAGCATTCTCAGCAGTTGGCTCTTAGTGTACTGAGATTCATATCTGTAACAACAGGGACTCCAGAAGTAGAATTTTTAAAAATGTTAGTGGGGATAAGAAGTGTTAGGAACAGGAATTATAATGAGATTTCTTTTTTTAGAGAAAGAGAAAAGAAAGAGGGTTAGGGATCCAGAGAGGAAAAGAAAAATGTGTCTCCCTATAAGAAGTCAGTAATCTTTTTCTATTCTTATCAGAGCCAATGGGAAAACCTCAACTAGAAAGCCAGAGACTGTAAACCCATGGCTCAAGGTAATTATTTTTCACCTTTACCGGCATTTGGATCAATAAATTAGAATTTTTAAATTTGACCTTTTATGATACTTGAATTTAAGAATTTCTAATCCCATATCCACCCACACAACCTAAGGCATTTATGTTGATAAAAGCATAAGAAGTTCTCAATATATCCATTTCTAAAAATGTGCTCATACAAATGCATATATATATATATTTAGGTAATTTTAACAAGTGCCTATAGATAACTATATATAAGAGCTCAAATGGAAATTTTATAAATGTGACTCAGTAGTATTGAGTCTCCCTGTAATTGATATAGTTCACTCAAAGACTCTGGAGAATTATGAGTCAAATAATTCTGGGGTTCTGGACAAGTTGTCTTTAACATAAGCTTTCATAGACAAAAGACTCAGCCATCTTATACAATGAAAGACCTTTGGTTATTCCTGTGCAAGCAGGGGTAGTGACTCTGTCCTGTGTCTTACCCTCTTTCACTGAGCCTGCCTTGGCCTCCTTCTGAGATTGAAATTACAGTGAACCAGTTGTAGATCCTGGCCTCAGATTCTGACCCATCTTTACCACTTTATTTGTGGGTGCTCATTTTGCAACTGCTATCAATAAGAGCTGCTATTAAGGGATAGTAATGAATTAATAAATATTAGTGCATATGATAATGCTTGTCTTTTAAGTCAATATTATTTGTCTCTGCTAATATGGCTCCAACATTATCCCTTTAAGCCACCAAAACACTAGACTAGGAATCTGTATTTGACTCAAGAATAGGAAAGTAACATTAAGTGTATCAAAGTTAATTAACAGATTACTCTATGCCTAAAATAACGTAAAAGAACAGAAGTCACAATATTTAAGTCATGAATATCAATAATGCATCAAAAGTAACTTGTTCTGGGGGTGTTTAATGGGTTTGAAATTTGTAGAAACCTGTTTACATGTATCCATGCAGGTGGTCTTCAAGTTAACGTGTAAGAGAGAGATTGGCATTTTGTATCATTTTTACATAAAATTAAGGCATAGAACAGTTAGAATTCAAATCCAGAGTTCTGATTGAAGAACCCATACTCTTTTTTTTTATTTTTATTGCATATTTTATTTATTTACAATACAGTTGTCATCCCCTTTCCCCATTTCCCCTCTCTAGAACCTCTTATCCCATCCCCCTCCTCCTTTATTCTTTTATACCATTTTGATTACATGCATATATTACGGTCAGTTCTAGGTTGGGGGTCTAGCAAAACAATAGATGCAAATAGTCAAGGAACAAGCCAGACAATAAACACAAGTAGTCAAAGAAAAAGCAAGGCATTAAACCCAATTATGTGAACACTTCCGTGATCACTGTTTCTAAGGACTTATCAGGATGGCCAAAGTATCTGTGCATACTTCCCTGTCCTAGCCCAAGGTCATTTTCATGTCTGAAGCCTAATTCTTTGTTCTAGCTGAAGATTTAGATTCCTATCTGAAATTACTTCTTTGTTCTAGCCTAATGTCAGATTCCTGCCTGAAGCCTACTTCCTTGTCCTTGGCCAATGTCAGATTCTTGCCAAGCAGCCCCTCTCCCCCTTTTTTATTTCATTAACAAGACTGAGCCTGTCTTAGGTCATTCTGACAAGAATGCCTTCCTTACCCATCATGGAACATGCATTATTAAAAACAATGCACTTATGTCTTAGGTTGGTAAGGCTCTGTGCAGAATCTTACCCGTCCTTGGTTTGCCAGCCTGTTAATTTAATAACTCTGTGTGGGGGTCCATTTTCAGAGAACCCATACTCTTAACTAATTATATATACTGCTATAGAGTAGGCTAATAAAAGAGAGAGAGAGACAGAAGATGGAAGAGACAGAATGGGGAGCAAAAGTCAGTGTCTGGCTGCAGGCCCTCTTCTACTTCATGGCTCATCCAGATATACCAATTCTGGACATGCTCTTCTGCACAAAAACAATGGATCACTCTATTTTTTTTGTTTTTTTATTTCTTAATTTGTTTGTCAATAGAGTTTCATGTAACCCAGGTTGGACTGGAATTTGCTATGTAGCTGAACATAACCTTGAACTTCTGACACTCTTTTCTCCACTGCCCAAATGCTGGGATGACAGGCATCTATCCCAACATGTTGTGTATGCAATGCTGTAGACTGAACCCAAGGCTTCATGCTTGTGAGGGAGATATTCTACCTACTGAGTTATATCCACAGCCTTGAATGGCTCTCTCCTATCTGTGCAGGGGAAGCTAAGAGTTTTTCTGATTAGGGGCAAAGGAACCAGAATTGATTAAGTGAGCACCATACTTAGTCTCACATAAACAAACAAGCAAACATACAACAAAAACCAACAACAACTGCAGCAGCCCATAGCTCCCGAGAGACCTTTGGACCTGCCAGCAAACTCTTAAACATGAAGAGCCAAGGAAAGAGCTAACATCCTGTCTATCTATTATGAAGGTTGCTTCAGGATCCCCACAGCCTCAGGAGATGAAGGCCATCATAGAAAACAAGATGAAATGTTTTTCTCTAACCAAAGTTTGCTGAAGAACAGATGGTACCAAGATGTTGCCCCTGAATCTCCATGTCACCTCAGATCATTCTCATCCTAGGCCTTTAGATTTATAAATGAATAAATGCATAAATACTCTTTCATAGTTAAGGAAAATGTGTAGTTTGATTTTGGAAGAAGCTATATTAAATTAGGAATCTTTAAATTAGGAGTACAGGCATCTCCATGGTAATCCATGTCAGCAAAATAGGTCAAAGCTAGACTTTAAAAAAAATTACTGGGAAGTTAGAGAAGACAAGAAGGCATCTGTGATTTTCTAAAAAGATATATATATATATATATATATATACATATATATCACTAAAAGCTTTAAAATTTTGAAAGCATCATATCCACTAACATGTTGTTTGAAGAAATGCCAGAAGGGAAGTTGGGCAGAGGCACGTTTGCCCAGTCAAATATGGTAGCCATTGACAGAACAACATATGCAAAAGCTTCTGATTCCATACAGTTTCTTCTGTTTGTCTCAATATTTTTGCTTGATTTTTTGAGTTTTATCTAAGCTTTGTTCAGGCTCTCCTTGCACTAAAAGAAGTCAAATTGCAGACTTGTTGGCACCAGGCTCTGTTCCAGTCCTCATGTATGGATTCAGCCAATGGAATGACATGGGCAAAGAAACACTGGAAATACATAACAGCTCAGTTCTTGTACAGATTAATAAAGGTGACTGCATTGAAGCTGGCATAAAAGACGGATTCTCCTCCCCCTGGGCAGTAAAAAAAAAAAGTGAAAATTCATGACCACAATAAAAGTCAAGTTAATTAGCTATTACAAACCACCAGCTCTCCCTGGGTATCTAATCCCTTTATGGACAAAGCTAATTGGAAGATTGGTGAAGGTGCCATAAAAATCAGGGTCTTTCAAGCCCCAGGGTAGTTGTTAGCTGCTGCAGCTTGACCAAGTGTTTTTCTTCTCTGCTTGCCAGATTTTCCTGTGTTCTGTTCCCCCTTCCTGATTTTTTTCAAGGTCTTACCGGTTGTAGAAATTATTTAATCTCCACCCAGGCTTTCTACCCCAACTTTAACCATTTAGTTCCCAGATTAAACACACACACACACACACACACACACACACACACACACACACACACACAAATACACCCTTTGTATTTACAATAAATCATAAACAGCACACAAGCTGGGCAGATAACTACCCTCTATGTTATTAGAATCTACTTTCCCAACGATAAACCTGAGTTATTACTTACTATTTATTATGTTTCTTCTGGACTGCTCTTAATTCCAATTGGCCAGACCTCAGGCCAAGTTTTTATGACTCACCTAACCCATGGTGGCTTTTCCTTCCTTCTCCTGTATACTCTCTTCTTCTCTTCCTGATCCCTCTCTGACCTCCAAGCCCAGAAAACCTAAACCCTACCTATGACTCTTCTGCCCAGCTCTTAGCTATTGACATCTTTATTTACCAATCAGAAGGGGATTAGGAGGTTCAGGAAAACATAGGAGTGAGTTATCAGCTCACCAAGACTCAACATCTATCAACAGCAAAGAAAACACAAGCGAGCTATGAATGAACACTTGTTTTGTCCATCTGCCTAAGCTTTGAAGTTACCATCTGTCTCTTCATCCTCTAGGACACTGACATCTTCCACTTCCCATGTAAGGTGTTCACCCTCAGTGTGGCTGTATCTGAGGAGATCTTTAAAGAGCTGAGTGACTTTGCCTGAAATCAGATGGATGAGACCTCAGTCCAATAGAGTGGTATTCTTATCCTAACAAGAAGAGACATCAGGAAAGTTTATAGATCATAAAATCCTATAAGTAGCCATCAAGAAAGCAGCTACCTAGAGATCAGAGGGGGCCCTAAGATAGGCTAGGCTTGCCAACACCATGATCTTAAGTTTTGGATCTCCAGAACTCTAAGAAACACATATTTGGTGTGTAAAGTTCTGAGTGTTTGTGTTTTTGTTATGGAACCGATTACAGACTCTGTATTCATTACTGTAATTGATCATTTAATAAAGCATTACACGAAACAAAAATTAGGATTGAACTGAGTTGTATGAAAACTAAGGTGAATAATTTGGGAAGAGTCTGACAAGTTACCTTAAAATTTTGTCGTACTAATATTCTGAACAAAACCACTCAAAATTTTGGTAAAATCTAGAACTTCTACCCTTGGATTATTCTTGAGTATTTTGAGTTCCTACTCTGAAGATACTAAAACTAAATTCATAGTTAATGTAATACACTATAAACAAAAAATGAGCCAAAATCAAAGCCTTTGTTCATCAAGTGATTAACAAATGAATGAATATATATACACTAGCTAAAAATGATACCCAGCTTTAATTGGCATTTTTATTTACGGTCATATAAGAAGACAGTAGCTGAAAAGTACTTAGAAGGAAGGTGAGACGAAATGAGATTTAGGGCCAACAAAGAGTTTTTAGATATATGGAAACTGTTTCCATTTTCACAGGAAAGGATGTGCACAGTTTATGAGACAGGTATGCTGTTGGGAGTGGGAATGGGAGATTGAGAAGATCCTGGTCATGTTACTCTCCCTCCTGCCCCCACCATCATGAGAGCTAAGAAAATAATCAATAGGAAATAGCGGAAAGCATATAGTAGAGATTTGAAGAATAAAAGAAAATGTTCACCCATTACATAGAGGAATAAAAACAGTAATGTCCTTGAGAACTGAAGAGGATAATTATGATTGCCATAGTGACTTCTCATTGGATATTTGTGATGCCGAGTGTTAAGTGTGTCCATTTACTATGGCAGCCTAATTTTCTCCCTAAACTTTATCTGCATAAAAGTCAACAAACATTTCTAATTTTGTTGATGCAATTATGTTTGAATTTTGGCAGTTATGACATACATAAGGTATTAGGGGATATAGAGCAAAGAAATAAAAGTCTTTTAAGGAAGTTTAATAATGAATCCTTGGATTTGGATGAGTGAAGCAGAAAGTTAGACAGCAAGAGGTGGAAACAGCTCATGAAAAATAATGTGTTGGGTGTGTGTGTTTGTGTGTGTGTAAGATATTTGCATAAAATGATTATTTATCGTTATTGTGTTTTACACTAACAAAACTTCAGGGATAGGTACTATATGGACACAGATATTTGGTAGTTAGTAAATTATGCTTGGTAGACAGGCTGGAATTACTATTAACTCCTTTAAATGATCTTTGGGGAATGTTATATACTTTACTTTCTATCGCTATGATAAACCATGATAAATATGATATCATGACCATTTCCTCAATGCAGCATACTAGAAATGCAATTTTCAGACCAGATTTTACAAACTGAGTTGCTGTATAAAAATGTAACTTCTTCCCTAACACTCTATCCATGGGAGGTGGGCATGAATTCTTGTGGAGGACATGCATTTGTTTGTTTATGCTTCTATCTCTTTTCTTTTTCTGAGTAGCTTTGTGTTTCTGAGACTTATCTAGATTTGTGCCTCCTTTCCCCCACTATTGCTAAGCAGTGGGTACAAGTGCTGAGCTGGAGTTTCACCACTGACCAGCTCTGCACTGTTTCTTTGATCTTGTGCTGGGAACTGGCACTTATTTTGAGCCAGTTTTCTTACTTGTAAAGCCAGTGTCATAATTTTGCAAGGTTCTGAGCACTAAGGAAATAAAGTGGTGTTGATAAGAAGTAGTTAGAATGGTGGTTCTCAACTTTCTAATGCTGTGACCCCAACCATAACACTATTTTTATTGCTACTTCATAAATGTAATTTTGCTATTGCTATGAATTGTAATGTAAATATCAGTGTTTTCTGAGAATTTCTATGAAAGTCATTTGACTCTAAAGGAGTTACAACCCATAAGTTGAGAAAAAATACCTGGCATAATATGTGCTCAAGAACTCTTTTTGTAAAATCCATATATTTGGGGGGGGGTTGTTTTGTTTTATAGAATTACATAATGCTATTTCCATGTTATGTATCATGTGTTCTTTAATTTTGTTTTACATTTATTTGAGGTGGGAGGGCATATGCATATGAATGTCAGTAGATAACACCTTGCTGAAGCTGGTTCTCACCTTATATTATATAGTTCTGGGATTTGAACTCAGATCTTCAGATTTGGCTGCAAGAACTTTTATGCATTGGGGCATCTTGCCCTCCAGTATAATCTATGAACATATGTAGCATACATACTATCATACATGTTTTCTTATGCTTGTCTACTGCCTAACTTCCAGGACTTTCTTCTTCTCCACCACTTTCTGTCTGTGAGGCGTGGCTCCCAGGGTGCTACCTCACTGTGGGAGACATTGGAATCCCAATAATTTTCAAGGTTCTGCTCCTTCTTTTCCAGTCCCCCTTCCTCTACCATCTTTGGCCCCTTACATATTCTTCTCGTATCCTCAGAAGATGTTTACAAGTGTGTCCTCAACAACACTGATTCAAGTTTCTGTGACAAGCAGTCTTATGTATCCCAGCCCCCATCTTGAGTAATTACATGATCCACCCCCCTTTTCCTGCCAGCTCATGTACACGTCATTTTGTTTCCACTTCAGCTTATCATCATAAGTTTTGTTTTCAGTTCATGTAGATCTCACCATCGAATACTTACTAATGATGTTCTAATTACCTCCAGAGCACGGTATCTAACATCTATTAACGACGTTCTAATATCTTTCTTCAGTTGAGGTATAAACTCATTTTCAGAAGTCTCTTCTTTAGGAAAACCAAGGTTATTTTTTGTTTCCACCATTCTGTGTTGACGTTTTTCCCCTGTACCTTCTCAGCATTGAGTTTTGGGTCATCTATATGCACCACACTCTTAAGCAAGGGAAAGCATTTGAACCTGGCGTATGTCTACAGACAAGTGTCACAGGATTTCTTTGTCTCTGTAATCACCATCTTGAATATTCTAATTCTGTTCTGAATTCTTTTGATTATTATCGCTAAATCAGCTCAGCTCAACACATCAGTAGCCATGCATTTGACTCTCTTCTTTTACACACACGGTCCAATTCTTTTATTTCGACACAAGGCTGTATTTAGAAAACCACACTTTTTAGCACGGGCTGTTCCTAAGTGATTCTATCTTCCTGGGTCCCATAATTTACAAGACACAGTTGCCATCATAGCTAGCTCATTTCATAGAACTTTTGACCAGCAAAAAAGTGGGGCAAAGAGGATTTTCAAGAGTTGGAGCCATGCACTAAGGTCCAATCAGGTACCTCTGTGGTGGGAATTTTGGGTATTTATTGCAGTGGCAGGCAGTCTTGGGAGACCAACATTTCCATTATCTCTTTGTCAAGAGATGACAGGTAGATCCAGGTTTTCCTCACTGAGTTTCCCAGGATGGCTCCATGGTTGGAGGCACACTAGGAAATGGTCAGAACTCCTGCCAGACTATTTCTTCCAGTATCAGTGTTCACTGTGGTTAGCTTTCAGGCTTTTCTGTCTTCTAAGCTATTGATGATGTGTCATGTAAAGCAGATTTTATCAGGAACTCAAGACCATACACTTTTAATGAAAGTCTTATCTGTTTAAGTTCTAAATAAACTATTTTTTAATGGTATGTTACCAAAGTTATCAAAATAAAACTGCATCCTCTGAGTGTACATATTAGCTCTTTCCTGTCTCATGTTCACACCTCTCTCTACCCTCTTTTCCCCAATGTGTGCTATTCCTTTCCCATCATATATCAAATCCCTTGTAGGTGAAATCTACACCTTGGAGCATCTGAGCAGATCCACTGACCTTCATTACTGACAATGCTGTCCTGGAAATCTTCAGATGAGTTATGTACATCTTATATACACAGTGCACAAAAGCTCCTTATGGATAGGTATGTAGCAGAGCAAAGAAAAGCCAGAGGTTGTGTCTCCTAGTGCGGTTGCAAAAGTGTACATTGAGCTCCTACTTAAGAAGCTAGGAATCCAAGATGACCAAGCCTTTTCTGTGGTCAATAGAGCATCCATGAGTGGCTCCACTGGAGGGTATTGTTTCTGTTCACCTACCCAACACACAGAGATCGATGGACAACTCCAAAACAATGTGTTAAGCATAACCACTTGCTTAATTCTAAGTGTACCAGGTCAGAAGAAACCAAGTGCAATATGTAATTAGCCCATGTAAAGGTGAATACATGTATTTCTGTGTACTTACCCACTGCTTAGAGAGCTCTGGCCCTGCATTCTCAACCCCTCAATGAAAACACAGGGAATAAGGTACCTGCCTAAATGTATCTATTGACTTCTTGCTTCCCACTAGATTAGCTTAGGACAGTTTCTCTTCTTCTTAGCAACAGTGTTATTCACTGGAAGAGAGACTAAGGTCCTACCCAAGGCACCTATTCTTGTGGGTGTTGCCAAAAATAGTTTGCATGTTTTTAAGCCTCCCTACTGAGAAATAAGTGGTGTTGGTAGAAACAGTTTTATCAATTTCTTCTGATGCTACGTTTTACCTTGAATATTTAGTAGATTGATTTCCTTCTCCGGAAAAGATGAAATAAGTAAACAGCAGTGACTGACTAGTCTAATCTAGGCTAGATAATACATTTCTATTTTTGAGTTATGAAGTAATGGTTTATTGTGGGATTTGTGTGTCTGTGTGCTCACATGACTGTGTGTATACATGCACACACACACACAAACACACACACACACACATAAGCACATGCTGGGTATGCATACACAAAGAAGCACACAGGAGTACTCACCTATATGTGCGCATATGGAGGCCATATGACAACATTGGGTGTCTTCTCTACCACTCTCCATATTATCTTCAGAGTCTGTCACTAAACCTGCAACTCACTTACTGTCTATACTGGCCAGCAAGCCCCTGAGATCTCCTGGTTCCTGCTTCCAGCACTGATGTTGTAGGCATGTGCCACGGTGTCCGGTTTCTTCTCTGGGTGCTGGGAGATCCAAACACTTACTCAGCAACCACCTATGAGGCACCTCCCAAGAAAGGTCACAATTTTCAACTTGGTATTTTCATAAATACTTTCTTCTTACTTGTGTTTTTTTGTCTCCGTCCCCTCACCTCTCTCTTGCTTATCTGATCTGCCTCTTTTCAGAGCATCCCTTCTTTTTTATGTCACAGGCATCCTGTTAAATTCCCTTTCTTTTTATTCTCTTTATTCTCACCCCCTCACAATCTCTTCTTCTCTTCTCATGGGCCCTTTTCTAGATTCATGACCCACTCCATTCTCTCTCTCTCTCTCTCTCTCTCTCTCTCTCTCTCTCTCTCTCACACACACACACACACACACACAACACACACATGCACTCTCACATGCACACACAAACTGAATTCTCAAAAGAACAAATAGAAATGGTCAGTGGATAAGATTCTGACATATTCAGAGGCAGATGCTCACAACTAGCCATTGAACTGATCATGGGGTTCCCAATGGAGGAGTTAGAGTGAAGACCATTGGAGCTGAAAGGGTTTGTGGCCCCATGAGGAGAGCAACAATACCAACCAACCACAGCTCCCAGGGTCTAAACCACCAGCCTGGGAGCACTTAGGGAGGGATCCATGGCTTCAGCTGTATATGTAAGAGCGGAGGGCCCTGCTGGGCATAGGTGGAAGAAGAGATCCTTGACCTCATGAAGGCTGGAAGCCCCAGGGGATGGGAATTTGAGTGTGGGGAGGTGGGAGAAGGGGGGGTAGGTAGGGGTTACATCCGCAGAGAAGAAGGAGGAGGGGTGAGGGGATAGGGGGTTCCTGGGTGGGTGGGGGGTGGGGTAAGGGGGACAACATATGAAACGTAAATAAAGCGTTTAATAAAAAAAGAATACCTGAGACAAAGAAAAAAAATGTTCAACATTTTTAAATGATAATCATCCTTGACCATCAGAGAAATGCAAATCAAAACTGCTCTGGATTCTGTGTGACTCTTGTTGGATTCTCTATCATCAAGAAAGTAAGTGACAATCCATGCTGGCAAGGATGTTGAGGAAGGGGAGCCATAGTCACTGATGGTGAGGATGTGATCTGGTGCACCCATTGTAAAGATCAGAATAAAGGTTTCTCAAAAGGCTGAAAATAGAACTACCAAATGTGTCCTTGTTTCTAATTTGCTGTGTATTTGAGAGGGAGAAGAAAGTGATATGTTGCCCATTTGGAGCCAGACAAACAAGACATAGAAAGAAAAGTATAGGTCATGAAGGAATCCACCAAACAGGAAAAATAGGCATGTGGTTTTTTAATTTATTCACATTTAAAGGCTTTGTCTGCTCTCCACCTGTATTTATAGGCACCATGCCTGGAAAAAACTGGGGGTGGGGAGGTGACTGTTCTCCAGAGCCTTCAGGACTGGGGATTCTAGTCTCCAGAATTCTGTAAAGATAAACAGTTGTTGTTGAAGCCACCATTGTCGAAATCTACAATTTCACAGGCAATTCCAGCCTCCAATCACCTGCATAAATTCAACAATATCCAAACTAGATCCTCTGCTTCTACCTGTGCTTCCTGGTGTACTCTTTCAGTATTATTCCAGTAAATGGGATTATTAGAAAACATGAGTAAGTATAAATAAAACCATGTGCCTCTTTTATTCTGTCCCTCCAGTGGTTTATGTCATTCCGAGTACTCCTAGTTCTTCTACTAGCCCATGAGGCTTTCCAGCATCTGCTGGGCCCCCAAATCCTCATCCACTTCCTCCTCAACATCTTCTATCACCCTCTCTGCAATTCTATCTTCTTATTTCAGAGATACAGGTGCTCTGCCAAGATCATTTGCACTTGTTGGTTCTCAGTGCAAGTGTGGCACTGTATGTTTAGCCATTGGCACTCCTAAAACATGGAACAATCAGAATAAATACTGACTTCATCCTTTAGATGCCTGCAGGTTGAGAAATAGACTCTATCAGACATGGGGATCTAAATCTGTAGCATATCACAGCTCAATTGGTTCCAGAAAGATTGCCGGATGAATCTCAGCTTCAACCTAGCTGAGTTTTCCCCTCTCCTACAAACCTAGAGGGTTTCCTCATCTCCTTTGGGTCTTTTCCCAGATGCCACCTTCCCAGTGAGCCCTGTACTACTCACTGCACCTTATCTTCTATTTTACTCTCCTATTTTTCTGTAGACATTATTGTCATCTGACAGACATTTTTCTTATTTATTGCTCACATTCTTCCATAGTGTATAAGTTCCTTCCATGGAAAGGTTTTTGTTGTTGTGTTCTTTTATTTTGCTTAGTTTTAAAGTTTTATTTTTTTTGTTTTGTTTTATGTTATCTGCTGTGATACCATCGTCTAGTGTTGTGGTCTGGG
Source organism: Grammomys surdaster (assembly GCF_004785775.1). Classification (NCBI taxonomy): domain Eukaryota; kingdom Metazoa; phylum Chordata; class Mammalia; order Rodentia; family Muridae; genus Grammomys; species Grammomys surdaster. The sequence continues at coordinate 2,323,944 of NW_021604736.1, read as the reverse complement.
ATATAATAAACCTGCAGTGAACATAGTTAAACAAATGAATAATTGTCTGTGAATAGTTCTGGCTGCTGCACATGTATGGAATGCAGAGGCACTCTGAGGAACAGACCACGAGCCTGTCATTCACAACAGTCTCATATAGACTAAGGAAACATGAGGAAGATTTCCTCTCTACCTACCCTGTCACCACCTCCATCTCTAGAGAATCAGATGACCAGGGTGGACCAGGAAGTGTTCTCTCTAGCAGTTCCCTTCATCTGTTTAATTATGATTAAAATGGCTTTTGCTGCACATTCCAGCATCCTTCTTTACAACAAAATAGTTTTACTTCTGTGTTGTCAGATAAAGTATCATTAACAATTTGTTTTGTTTTGAAAGCAAGGGGCTATAATTAGTTTCCATAGGAAAAATGCATCAATTAACATCATGCTTGCTTCTTGGCTTGAATCTAAATGAAATCAAAGGGAGTTGAGAAAAATGGAAAAAAGATGTTGCATTGGTATTAGCAAGAACTTGCCTGCCTGTGGATTAGGGTTATCTGTGGATAGCAATTCTTGGCTTCATATAAAGAGTTGCCCTGCCCTGTCATCTCCAAGAAATGTTATTGATATGTATGTCCTCCATGACTTCTCTGTCTTTTGTCATCTCCATGTGCTCATTCATACATAGCACTCAGAAGAAAAGTACTGGTCTTCTGTTATTTTCAGCATGTCACCCAGATACACATTTCAAAAGAATCTGGGATACACAGATGACATTCAAACAGATAGACAGGATGAACTTAAGTTGAAAAGATTACCCTAAAGAACAGTGTATGGCACTATTTTGCTTGAAGTAGAAAAATAAATTAAATAATATTTATAACTGTTTCTTTGTTTTAAAAAACATGTCTTTGAATTAATTAATTAATTAATTAATAACATAGAGAATGTGTTGTGTGGAGAGAGGAGGGAGAAGGAATGTGGGACAGCGTAACTCTCTCAAAGTGCCATTTCTAAAACTGCTGTGTTGTTGGAGGTGGGCAATGTTGCTTCAATCCTGCTTCACAGAAGGACTTTGGTACTCTGAAGGCATAGGACTTGACACAGAGCTGGCAACACCAAATGAAAAGTAGCTATGCTTGACTGACCTCCAGAGGAGCTAGACTCAAGTACGCTTTAATAAACCAAACTCAAAAGGATGTCACATGGCTTGTGGACACAAGCCGTTCTGGGTTCTGGATCTCTCATTCTATTTGTAATGCAGAATTATGGAAAGACTCCAATCTGATGCCACATTCTTCCTTATAATAATGCCTGGCAGCTGTGCTGTGCTTTAGAATTCACCTAGCTCTTCTGTGTAACTTCCTTCTTTGAGCTGTTGCATGTGAACACTGTTTCTTTGGCTCTTAGTCCAAATGACTAGGTATCATTGAGAAACATTGAGGCCAGCCCTAGGAAGAAATGTGATAGAAAAGAGTGCCAGATTCACAGTTTGAAAGACCATGGAAGAAGTTCCAGACTAAGCAGTTGTTTGCCAAGGGACCATGGACAAATTACATCTATGTTCTAATCATATTCTCATCTGAAATTCATCTTAATAATCGGTACAATTAAGGATTATTGTGAGTCATTTATAACTAAAACAGAGAGTACATGTGAGTGCCCCACAAATATTAAGGGCTCACTGTTATTTTTACTTGTATGTATTCATGGCTAGTGCATCCAGAGGGCCTTACCCACCTCTCCTCAAATATCACCTAGCTCCTTACATAGAGCACATGTGAACATTAAAGATACATTACTGTGGGTTCAGTAATTGCTTTGCCAAGGTGTTCTCATTAAAAATGCAAGATTACTTATGAGCTATTGATCCCTTAGCTTACCTTTGATATTTTTTCTAAAGATAATATGTTAAAATAAGTTATTGAGTGGAAGGGACATAAAGGTGGGTGTAGAAACAGAAACATTGGAGCATGGGTTTTTTTCTTCCCCAGCTATGACAAACCACAGAGCCAGAGTAAGCAATAACGTTTGTAAGTCATGGCAATCGGGCCAGCATGAGGTTCTAGGAGTAGCAGTAAAGAAGAGGACACTGAAAAGAGCTCAGGGGGGCTAAAAGTGAGTGAACTCCGCAAGCCTGACAACACACACACACACACACACACACACACACACACACAGAGAGAGAGAGAGAGAGAGAGAGAGAGAGAGACGCGCGCGCACACACACACTATACTATACTGTGAAACATATCAGTTCAGATGGTTGGTACCTACTTCTCCACTATAGAGCTCACGTGATGGTAATTCATCATCACATTTGGCTTTAGGGCCCCTGCCACAGGATGAGTAGGTGTTACAATGAGTCCATGCATCACAATGCTCACATCTGCCCCCATAAATCATGTATATGAGCCTGGGAACAATATGACAAATTATTCTAGATGCTTTGAAGGATAGGCCGAAACTAAAGGATATTAAAGATAGGAATACAGATTGGAGGTGGTTATCTTGATCCAGGAATAAGGAGAAGAGGGCCAGGCAGAATAGAATATCTTTGCCTTCTCTCCAGTAATGACGCAAGTTTAGGGCCATATTTCTGCATGGTTACCATGTTGACATCTTAATGATTCACTTTTATCAACATCTTGGCAACAGTTTACACATTATTCATCTTGGTTTCTAAATTGCTCCATTTTTTTTCTGCTTTCAAGATTGAAGAGCCAACCACATCCAACCTCCTCATTGTTACTGTAGACAAAAAAACAAACAAAAACAAAAACCAAGAAACAAAAAACAAAAAAAAACAAAACCCTCCCTCTTCCTGAGCCAGTAGGTGTCACTATTGATCAACTGCAAGTAAAGATGGTAGCCTCACTAAGACAAGGCTACATTACCTCTGATTAGGGAACAATTGGATTTGACATTTCAGGTGAAAGCGCCATTGCCTCAGATCTCCCAGATTCCCGGAATTCCCGGAAGATGGCTGAGTTCTTAGAAAAAAATATACATTGCTTCACTTCTGCTTACTTGTAGGTACAAGGAAAGTATCAGTGTTTATGGAGCTGAGGAGATGGTCCGCATGGGTCCACTCTCCAGGACAAATAACAAGAGTGACTTACAACCTTATTTAATTTTATTTTAAGGTGTTAGGGGTTGAATCTGAGGTTTTGTACATGGAAAAGACATTCTCAGCAATCACTTTACCACCTGAGATAGCTTCCTGGCCCGTAATATTCCCTAAATCCCTTATCATTAAATATAGTCTACCCTGATTAAGTCAATCATTAAGTCAGTCATTTACAGTCAAGGTTAGAAGGCCCAGAGTGACTTCCTTGCTTTGTTCTCTTCCTTCAACTTTACATTTGACTTCAGAGAACTGTGTGCCAGAAATACTCAGTCAAATAAACCACCATGCTCAAATCAAAATGGAAAATGGGAGAGAGCTGACCTCAGCCTCTTCTCTGTCTGAAGCACTGCTCTGGCCTCCAGCCTGAGACAATTGTGGAGTAGATATTCAGACATTCCTTTTCTTCCCCTGGCCATTAGTCTCTACCAACAATTTTGCTTATCTCTGAGGCTTGCCCAAACCCTCTTCCCATCTAGAGAATTAATCCTCTGCTGCAAGATTTCTCTATCCTTCATATTTATTTTATAGTTAAGATATGAAGAGCAAGACAAAGACTTCAAGTTTGCTAGAGGGAAAAGATCAAGAGAGAAAAAAGAAAAGGAAGTGGAGGGGAAGAGAACAAGGGAGGAGGGGAGAAAGAAAGAGCATGAGGGGCAGAAGGAGGAGGAGAGAAAAAAGGACAAATAGATCGTTGAATAAAAATTGAGGGTCTATACTTGAAAATATGCATGAAGGAGGAAGCTCAGAAGTTGGCGTCTAAAAGCTGACTGACCTGGAGGCTGCCATCTGCACTCTTTGACTGCCAGTAGTCTTCTTCTGTCCTTCCATACAGAACTCAAGAGTTGTTGGTAGCTTGGGAAGGGAACATGTGCTTTATGTTCCTTTCCAACAGGTTAGGCTGTGGTTACCTATCTGTCTGCAGGCTCAAACCAGTGAGTGCCGTGAGATGAAGAATTCCCCAGTGGTTCCTGGCACTTCCCACACTGGCTCTTTTGATGACAGTAACTGATATCTACCATGACACTGCAGTTTTGCAGATCAGTTAAACCCTCACTAGAAACCCACACACTGCTCAGGAGGAAGGGAGATGCACTGGGCATTTAGAAAACACAAAGATCACTTCCTGGAAAGAAGCATTGCTAATGTCAACAAAAGTGCCCAATGGAAAATACCCAGCCAACAGGAATATAGTCAACAGTTTTCAAAAGATCATGTTGCTCAAAACACAATGAAAGACTCCTTGATTTTCATCTGCCTTTAGGAAAACAAAAACAAAACCAAAAACAAACAAACAAACAAAAAACCTTCTCAACCCTAGTATGTTCAAATTTCCCACTGAGTGAGACATAAAGAACAGGCTCTGAATTTATGTATTCTGAGCAGTAAGGAGAAAGAGGAAGCTTTAAAAATGAAAGTCGTTGGCTAGTTGGGATTGAGAAACAGTAACATATAAATAGTGACAGTGGGAGAACACAATGAAATCACACTTTGAGGAAAAATATATGGGATGCTGATGCAGAGAAATAAAGAACTCATGGCTGGTTTGTGAAGGCAGGTCTCAATTCCCTTGTAGGGCATGCTAATGGGGATATTTGGCCACAAACATCATCAGACTCCCAAGCTCATCCTCCTGCCCCTACCACTTCTGATGTAAAACACCTCTCTAAGTCAAATGGGTGGCCACCATATTTATAAGTAGCTGAGGGAGTGCTCACTTCTGAGTTTTAGAATCAGATTTGATTCTGAATCCTGACTTGGACACTCAATCATTCTGAAGTACAAATGAGTCAGGCCTCAGTTGTGCTCTCACTGAAGACTCAAGTCTGATTTTCAGGATCCATGTCAGGTGGCTCACTGTAATGCCACCTCCAGGGAGACCCAATGCCTTCTAGTCTCTGCATTTTTTTTAATAAACAGATTACTTTAATGTTCATAAACATAAAAATTCTCAGTAAAATATTTGCAAAGCACATTTAAGACGCACCAAAAAACATTATTTGCTATGATTGTTGGCTTCATTTCTGATATTTAGGATGATTTGACACAGATAAATCAATCAATCAAATAATCATGTGAATGGATTTCAGGACAGAAATTACATCGTTTCAATTGATACAGAAAAGGCTCTTTGATAAATTCAGGGTTTCCTCATAATAAAATTCTCAAAGAGATTAGGAATGGAAGGAGCATCTCTTAACATAACGAAGCTATTTACTATAAATCTATAGAAAACATCAAGATAGAGAAAAAATTGAAAGTGCTTCCACAAAGATTTATGGGAACTTGCATATGCATACACACACACACACACACACACACACACACATATATATATATACATATATATATATATATATACATATATATATATATATATATATATATATATATATATATATATATATATGTATATATATATATATACTTAAATAGAAATACACCATAGATGATATTTAGTCTGTACTTATGATGCTCAATGAACATTAACCCTGGATAATAGCCCGTAGAATACATTAAGATGCTCAGACTTTCCTCCTTAAAAGTAGGATTCGAACATAAATTCTCTTTGTCCTACATTCTTCCCCTGTCTTCTTTCTTTCATTTCTTCCTTTTATTTTTCTTTTACTCTATAGCCATATATTGAGAATCTGACTAAGGTCAACTCCAGGTATGACAATAATCTAACAAATGTTCTTCAGCGAGTCACAGATCAATAGCCCGCCATGCAGATAAACAATTGCAGTGCATTGGAACAGTTGCAAGTGCACCTGTTTGCACTTGCCAGTGCACAATTTGCAGAGGCCTGTGTAAGTCTGAAATTAAAAAATGTTACATATTGCTATGTGCTCAATGCTGGTAGGAGTGGGGAGAGGCCACACCCAGAGACAGATAAGAAGGAGGATACTGCAAACACCCAAAAGAGCAAAGTAAGTTAGGACTGCAGTATAAGAGAAATCAAGAGAAGCCCGAGGAGGAGATGTTTGAGATGCTCTCTACTGCACAGAATGGATTTCTTCAAAATAACCAAGCAATACAACAACATCTATCAGGTTAAAAAAATCTGAGACATAGACTTTCTTAGCTTGCTTAACTTACTATCTTAATTATCACGTGCTTTTTTCTTTCTGCTGGCTTCTTTTCTTGGACTCACTTTCTTCCTGGTTCCAGTGTGGCCGCTGTGTATGCAGTGCCTCATGCACACGTAGGACTGCAGATCTAAAGTAGAGAATAATTTAACGGGAATATGTTCCTTACTAACAGACATTTCAGAGTCGGACAGAGTTGTATCCCGTGCCCATTCTTAAACCAGTCACTTCCAAGGGGGAGTGGAAAAGTGTGTTAGTCACTTAGACTGTATGTAGTTAAGATTCATCCAATTGTTTTCAAAGCACGGGGCCATTTTGACTGTGAACAAAAACGGAAGTTCCTTGGTGAGAAAGAAGAAAGGCCAGGAAGGACTGGCGAGCAGAGCATCACTGCAGTCCGTTCCTGAATCCCAGTGGTCCCCAGTTGCTCAAGAGCATGTTAGTGTTAAGGAAGTAAGACATGACTCCCAGGCTTCAAGCTTAGACCTTTCAAAAGTGCTACAATTATCTACATAGACATGCTTCAAGGGGTTTGGAATCAAGAGAAGGGTTCCACTGTGCTGTACTCACATGCACCAAAAGGATAAAGAGAAGCCTTGAAATGCGCATTTATCTTAACTGCTCGGTACAATTGAGTCTGTTTTCAATGAAAACTGAATATTCGCTAAATTATTGCACTAGATTGAGCACATTTGGGAACAATATGTTCGTATACAATGGTTTCATCTCACTTGTCAATAAAGTAAATATAGCTCTGAATGCCAGCATTAATGAGAAATAAAATATTCAACGTAGGAAGAACATATTTTCCTCTTTTTTAAAGGCAGAACAAATTTGTATTTCAGTCCGTGTACAGCCTTTCAATAAATGTTGGTCATATTATTTTTCCTTATATATCCACTACAAATCTTTCAGCTTGAAAGAGTTTATTTAACGTGAACTAAATACTCAGATTTCTATTTCCCAAACAATCAATCTTTTCTGTCAGATTCATCAGTTCCTGAAATCAGTGCCCTGTACATGATGGTAGATTTGATCTGCTTCTAAAGCAGAAGGCCTGTTTCTACAGATAGGTTGCTATGTTACAAATTCACTATCCTGCACTACATTCAGGCAGATGATGGCTGGAAATTAGCCTTCATAATGGAAAGCATTAAGCCCCCTTGTTTATGTTTTCTTCTCTTTCCTTTCAAACAGATGTGAGTTTTACTATCTTTCCTTTCCCCTTGTCCCCAAAGGAAATGCACTCTGTGTTGATTAGACATTACATGATAGATTTAAAAAAAAAACCAAATCCTTTAGATTTTCTGCTGCAAATTAAATGCAGAAAATTAACATCAGTATTTTGTAAATAAAAATTATCTCCAGCAACATGCTAATTTTAATTTATGGTGCAAAGAATACAGGGGACATTTTGGATATTGATTCATGTAGGAGCAATCTCCAATTAGTGTAAGTAGCTTGGAGATATTGACACTAATTGTACCATGAGAGTGTTAAAGCTTCCAGGGAACACAGAGCCCCGTAGCGTAAGATTTCACAGTGACAGCCTGGAAGACCAGTGACGTGTTCAGGATGGCTCTGAGACAGCTCTACAAATACGACACAGTAAAAATAGGTTTAGTTTTATAGACGTCAAATTATTTAGCTTTATAGAAAAATAAAATAATTTTCTTTAAATATGCTAAATTTGAAACTTTTTCATTTATAGACACAAAGATGCTTCTTTCCCTAAACTGTTATCTTCCAATTATGTGCTATACAGGCTTTTATCAATAGTACATAAATCCATAAGCACTAGTCAATCAACCCCCAACATTTGTCTCCCTGCTCACCTTCTCTCTCAATTTCAATCCAGTAGGTAGGTTATTATTATGGGATAATGCAGTACTCAGCTACTATGTATATTTAGGTAAATAAGTGAAGTATATAAGTAAATGTGTTTTTCAAATTGCTTATTAATATCTGTGCCATAAACCAAATTCTATGATGGATCCAGTAACGTTTGAATGCAGTTCAGTGACAGCTGCTATCACTACTTCTCTGTGGCTAGCAGGTGATGAGTAAGCACTTAACAATTTGAGATCTGCCTGACCTGAGCAAATAGACCTCAATATTTATGCTGCATGAAGATCCTAGTAGTAATTCCATTATATATATATATATATATATATATATATATATATATATGTATATATATATGTATATATATATATATACATATATATATATACATATATATATATACATATATATGTGTGTGTGTGTGTGTGTGTGTGTGTGTGTGTATACACACATACTTACACTTAGTTTTAGAAGAATAACTTGTAGCAATATTGATTTGTCATCAGTGTCTGTATATTTGCTTTAAGTAATTGTTAAGTGAAGGCTATCTAATGATATTTTTACTATAAAAGTTATCATGCATTCTAGTCATAAGAAAACAGATGATCACTGAGGGCTTATGCCTAATGTTGATGTACTATAATTATAAAGTTCCGTGGCCTTAAGTGGTTTTAGTGAAAATCAATGCTGCAAGTACTGGGAGATGTCCAGAAAAGTCATAAAATAAAATATATAGCCTTGTGTCTGCTTCTGCAGCTTGATTGGGTAATAATTAGTCAGAATTGATATAGCTTAGGTAAGGTTGTAAATTAGGGTTAGTTTAATGGCAATAAGTGTTATGATGAAAGATATGTGAACTAAAATTAGTATTTGATTCAAGGTTTCTTCAGATTCTTTTGATAGGCTATGAGGGCTTGTTATATGTATTAATTGACATAAGAAAGGAAAATGACCAGAAAAAAACTATTAGTGAAAACTTGAGGCTATTTCCATTATAGTGACTTGGAAGACAGCATTGTGAAGCTAATTATTAAGCTACAGGAAAAAGAGTCAACTCAGTTTACAGGGGTCTTTGAGGATTCTGCCTTTAGGAGATTCATCAGCTCTTTCATTTGGTGCCTTGTTAGCTTACTCTGTCTTCTGTGTTATTCTGGTAGATGACTGATAGAAATGAAGAATTCCGTGAGATCTGCAAACATATATAGCTTGTTGCTCGGAAGCAGAAAATAAATATTCAAACCTTAGGTTCTGGGATTATGCAGACCTGCAATGGACATGGCCTCACTATGTGCTGTCTGTGTGATCTCAGGCAAACATCACCTGCATTATAAATTATGCTGTCAAAGAGGAGTAAGAGTTAAAACTTCTTTGTTGTCAAAGGAAGATAGCTATGTGATTGATGTTAAGTGCCAACAAAAATAGTTACAGGATATAAACTATCTTGATAGAAATTCAAAAAGAAAATTATGAATATAATGTGCTAGATGAGACAGGATAGTGAGCTCCTAGCTGGAGCTACAGACTTCTCAGGTCTTCAAGGCCTCAGGATGATATTAAAAAAATGATAAATATCCTACTTCAAGTCCAATCGTCTAATCACCTGGAGAACAGTTTGCAAAGGTTGAAGCTTATCCTTACTATTTTTATAAGCATTTTTCATTTTTCCACTTAATTCTGTCCTGGTTATGCCACCATCCCTACCAGATAGTAAGCAGATACATAAACAACCCCTAGTACTTCCTTTTAATCATTCATTCATTCATTCATTCATTCATTCATTTAATGTATGTGAATACATTGTCACCCTCTTCAGACACACCAGAAGAGGGCATTGGATCCCATTACAGATGGTTGTGAACCACTGTGTGGTTGCCGAGATTTGAACTTGGGATCTTTGGAAGAGCAGTCAGTGCTCTTAACCACTGAGCCATCTCTCCAGCCCCATCCCCTAGCATATCCTTAAGTGTTTATCATAATATTGAACAGGTCATCTTCCTTCAGACATTCCTGCAGTTCAAAGTGTCCTAATATTACCCCCAACATTAGTAGAGGAAGGAATTCATTGAGATAATGTATGGAAAATAGGTGCTGTGAATCTAGAGATCCCCGCCCCCCCCCCCCCCCAGAGCTAAACCACATTATATTGTTCACATGTTACTCTTTTTGGACAATGCAGAGATGTATGGACAGGTGTCTTTTATCAGGCCACCTTTGGTTTTTAATACTGAGGGGTAACAAGAAGTAGCACAGAAACAATGATGGTTTTCCTGTTGGGAAGTATTATTTAAGAATAATATGATATCCAAGGTAGTTTCATTTTTTCTTCAATATGACAAATTTCCTTGTTAAGAAATGATCAGAAAGGAACGGAAAAAAAAGCAACAGAAGGCTGGAAGGGAAGGCATCATTTGAAATCCCTTGCTAGTTTGTCTATCTGTTGGCAAATTATTCTTTTCTGTGTCAAATTCTCATCCAAGCAGTGTATAGAATTTGGCACCTAGAGTATGTCCACCAGGCTGCTAAATTTCCTGAGGAAATGAGAGGGAAGTTCAGCACATTTTTCCTTGTCTTAGACCTGACTCTTCTGTTTGCATGCCTCAGAGCTCAGCAATCCATCCTGTTTCCTGTCTTCATGATCTACAGTCACATCTTTGGTGAGTTTCCCCAGTCTCATGACTTACACTACCAGTGACATGTGAATGTCTTCCAAATTACTCCTATCTCCACTGACGTATCTCTCCTAAACCCTAGATGCATTAAGTCCAGGTCCTCATTAAATGATTTAATAGCTTTCTCAAATTTGAGATAGATTTTAGTCAAAACTAGACTATTGCCCTCCTCAGTATATCACCTAAGACAAAAGTCAATTTCACTGACCATCTCTTCCTTTAAGTTAACATTAACTTCTAATTCCTAAGACCACAATCTTTGGATTGGTCCTTTATTTTGTCCTTTCTTTCAGCTGCCCCAAGTGCTTTTTCATACATCCTTTTGTCTTTATGCAACATCGATGTTTATCCAAATGCTGACCACTTTTTATTTTGTTCTCTGTATCCTGATGACTGAGCAGTCAGCAGCTGAATTTCTAAGTGTCTGTTGTCTTCTACCATAGCAATGTTACCTCTACTTCCATGATCTAGACTCCACTCATCAGATGGATGCTCAGAAAACCCAAGTAAACAGTCTTTCAATCTGGATGAGACATTGTATTTCTTCTCTACTCAGTCCCATGATGGCATCTCCTCTGGTAAGAAGGAAAAAACTATTTGCAGTGCCTTTCTTGCTGATTTTTACATCAACAGGCACTATCTGCCTAAAGCTCCCATGTGTCACCAAAGTTGATGTATTGGAACAAATTTTCAACATACTACTAATAACCCACTTACCACTGTGAAAACCAGAAGATTAGTTCCTGCAAAATAGAAGTTAATTTGCTCTGAAACACAGATTAGAGATGATTGACAAACTTTTAGCTTTCATAGAGATATAGTATCTCATTATGTAAGCCTATGTTGGCCTTGAATTATAATTCTTCCAACCTTAGCTTCTCTAGCATTTAGATTATGAAAATGTGCTTCCACACCTGACATCAATGGATAAGAGTCCATTGAAGCATTTGAGCATACATGCTTGAATTTCCGGTAATGTCCTGTTTCTTTTCTATGTCCTTAGCTCATAGAGTATACTGAAGTTTTCATTTTTCTACTTCTGTTATGTTACTTAATGCTTTTAGACCTAACAGCAAAATATTAATCTAAGTGATTTCTTAAACACTCCACCTCATGTGTTTTTCCTTTTTTAATTTAAAATATAATTTCATTATTCTTCCTTCCTCTCCTCCTTCCTGCCCTTCCAGTGTCCAAATCCCTCTCCCAAATTGGCCTGCTCTTCTTTAATAATTGTTGCTAAATAAATAAATAAATAAATAAATCTTCCTGAGTCCATTAGGTATTACCTGAATGTAAATGATTTTAGGTTAACTACTTTGTATTGAATCACAAATCAAGGCGCTCATTCCATGGGGAGACTAATTCTCCCTTCCTTAGTAACTGTTAATTGCCTTAGCTCTTCACTTAGGAATTAAGACCCATGAGCTTTCAGCTTTAGAGAGAGAAAAGTGAACAAGGCATGATGGAGAGTATTTCAGGGGGACTCCTTCTGAGGGGGTACCGTTCCCCCTCTTTTGTTTTTAAAGCCAATTTTGACCATGTTGGTGACCTCGGGCACCACCAAGACCAACAAAACTTTGCCACAGATATGGGGAAGGACCCTCATACCCATAAAGGGAATGCCCCAGTCCCAGTTCCCTTATGGAGCCGAGGACTGATATGCCTGCCCAATACCACAGAAGGCACAGCTAACCGGCTACCACAAATATTAATGAAAAAAATAGATACCCTCACAAAGCCAGGCCCAATCATAAATACGATGAATAACAATTTACATCCAGGGAAGAGAAATCTCCCTGAGAATCCCCTTCTTTTTTCTTTCCAGGTAAAATTGAATCACCCGTGATGCCTGCTATTAGAAGTTCTAACCCAGATGGACCAGAAGCCAGGAGCCTCGCCCTTACCCTCACCCCCTACCTTTTCCCACCTGCACAAGGTCCCCTGAAGCTGGGCAACTGCAAGATCCTGCTTGGCAACTGCAGATAGACTCAAAGCAGTGTACCATACCATCTGAAGAATAGCAGGGAGACCATAACTCAAGCAGTGTACCATATCTTCTGAAGAATAGCAGGTTGCAGTCCTCCTCGCCCCCACGAATAACCAGGACCCGCCGGTCGGGTCAAGTGGCACCCAGACGTGGGGCTCGAGGCACGGACCCATCCGGATGGACCCTCATTGAGAGGATGTGCGCACGACATCAAGATTGAGCAAGACAGAGATCATCGCCCGTGACCTGTCGTCCACGGAACCAGGTTGATGCTGCCATCAAGAAGGCAGTTGAAGTTCATTACCATCAGCTGAAAATTGCAGAGGATCCAGAAGTGACTCCGCAGGAGACTGACACAGCTGTCAGCTCCCCTGCCTCCCCCTATGGTCGACCCCTAGACTTCCACGCCCTCCAGAAGGGTTCCTGGTATGCCTGGCTTTGCCCTCATTTCTCTCGCTAGAGAGCTTGGCCTCTTGATCACCACAACAAAAATTGGCTTTTTCCTAAACCAAGGCCACCCTTGATATGGCCGCTAACATTGGGGAGCCTTCCTTTATGACAATATTACACCCCAAACTGACAAATGGTTGGTAACTTGAACATTTACAAGAGACTAGGATGGCTGTGAGTTAGCCCAATGACGGGATTATTGTAGGTCCACTTCCCAGGGGCCCACCCAATGCAGCCGAAAAGGAGTGCGTGGTGCTGGGAGTGGGTGCAGCCTACATGGCCTAAGACAGGGCTCTCACCCTCCTTTCACCCACATCAGAGTCCCTTGACGTTGCCCATCGTCGACAGCCTAAAGCCTTCGACCATCGATGTGACTCGTCTCACATCAGTGTTTTGGGGTTGTGAACTTGTCTAAGACCCCCCATAATTAGACATCCAAATTCAAAACTCACATAGTTGGGGTTGAACATAAGACGCCTTCTCTAACTAAACAGAGAAGGGGGAGATGCCAGAAGCCAGGACCCTCGCCCTTACCCTTACCCCCTACCTTTCCCCACCTGTACAATGTCCTCTGAAGCTTGGCAACTGCAAGATCCTGCTTAGCAACTGCAGATAGACTCAAAGCAGAGTACCATGTCTTCTTAAGAATAGCAGGGAGACCATAACTCAAGCAGTGTACCATATCTTCTGAAGAACTGCAGGTAGATCATAATTCAAGGCACTGTACCATATAGACCATGACATGTTTCAAGGCACAGGCCAAGAAGATTTTGTACTTTTCCACCACCTGACCCCTCTTACCCCCTCCCCTTGTAAAACATGCTATAAAAAAGCATTTCATGTTCAAAAAAAAAAGAAATTAAAAAAAAAAAAAGGAATTAAGACCCATATATATTTTGCCCATCTACTGCAGGATGTCAATGGATGTTAGAACTGTTAAGGTCTTGTTTGAGCAGCCATGTTGTTCCTGTTTCATGAGTGTAGCTTCCTTGTCACAACTAGAACTCACAATCCCACAGTAGACTTCTAGAAAGATAGCTTTTCTCCATAAAAGGACAAGTGAATCTTAATATTTACTCAGTATTTTAAGATTTTAAATATTTAATTTTTATTATTTAATTTTTATACTTTTATTTATATTTTATACTTCTATTCTTTTATTTTATCTTTATTTTTAATTTAAATATTTACTCAGTATTTTGAGATTTTAAGAAAGATCGTCTTCTCAAGTGAAACAAACCAGATAAATGTAATATTTTTTTATTTGAAGATCTAAGACTTTATATAGTTACATAAAACCATTCTTATATACACAATGGAAGCAAAAAGGAAATTGGGGAATGGAATGAGATTGGTAGGGTAGAAGGAGAAAGGGGAGACATGGATCTTAAACATGGGCAAAGTATGAAATATACTTGAAAGGAATTGTCTATGTGAAACCCAGCATAATGTACAATGAATATCCACCAGTAAACTTTTTTAAAAGAAGGAAGCATATCCTTAAGAAGAAAACAATCTTCAAGGACCTTAGATTTCTTGTTCTTTCAGTCCCCATTGCTTCTGCAAATATGAAAGGTAGCCCTGTGTTTCCACTTAATTCTATCATCCCTCAAACTCTCTATACTGTGTTATCTTCTCTCTGTCAACTGCTTCAGACTTCTCTGCTTCTTTAGTATATGCAAAATGTTAGCACTTCTGGATTCTGTACTTCTGTTTCTGCCACGCCAATTATTTGACATCTGAAATCCAAAGGAAATAGTTGGTCCTAGCCCAGCAAATAAGAACTTCACCAGAGAGAAGGAACATTGTAAATGTCTAAACTAATGAACATTTCTTTTATTCCTCTTGGCTGAATAGCAAGTTATGTGAACAGAGGAATTTCCATGGATTCCAACAGCCCTGAAGCTGAGGAAAGAGCTAAAGTAAGAAAAAATTGTAGACCTAACTGTAAATGATTATATAAATTACTCAATAATGACAACACATTAGGTTTGATGAGCAGGTGAAATTAGGATGAGTAAATGAGATAAATCTAAATTATCTGAACTTCCAGTAGGGAATGCTGAAGACACTTGAGTCATGCTTCATCTCAATATCATCAATAAGTGGTGCTGCAGTGACCTGACCATTTGTGAGACATGTTCCATCCCCACACCTGCTCCTTTCCTGTTCCAGTAGAGAGAGACATCAATGAACTGACAATTGCAATTATGGCAATAATTGCATTCCTGAGCCTCCCATGCCCAAAGCCTGGAAATCGTTTTCAAATATCCTCTTTCTTTCATAATCCACATCAAATCATGAGACAATCCTGACTTCTTTCCCATGGAAACATACCTAGAACCTAGTCATTTCTCATATCTTCTCAACTGCCATGGGATCCAACCACAGTCTTCTGCTGGATTCTTGTCATGGTTTTCTAAGTGGTCCTTCCTGGACTCCCATGTGTTTCTGTTTACTTGCCCTCCTCTCCCTCCACACAGTCTCCTCAAAATTCTTTGGTTATATTGAGCATATCTGCATCATAGGGCTATGAGCAAGTCCTTCTATCACTCTTGAGTCCCCCCTCTATTTAACACATGGCTTCATCTCCCACTTCCTAGAAGCCTCCATCCAAATGCCTCCTTTTCAAGGTCTTCCTTGACTGTTCTCCATGCAATAGCAATGCTGTCTGGGCCACCACTCCCGTTCTCCTGTTTTATGTGTTTCTTGGCACTTCTTAAGGTCTATTGAAGGTTTACTGATAGCTTTTTTCCCTATCTCTGTTTTTCTTTCTTTCTTTCTTTCTTTCTTTCTTTCTTTCTTTCTTTCTTTCTTTCTTCCTTCCTTCCTTCCTTCCTTCCTTCCTTTCTTCCTTCTTTCTTTCTTTCTTTCTTTCTTTCTTTCTTCCTCCCTTCTTTTCTTTCTTCCTTCTTTCTCTCTTTCTTTCTTTCTTTCTTTCTTTCTTTCTTTCTTTCTTTCTTTCTTTTTTTTGACAATTTCAGACATGTATGGAATGTTTCTTGGTCATATCACTGCCCACTACCCCTGCACCAGTTTGTCTAGGTCTTCCTAATCACATCTTCCTTCACACATCACTCCCATCCCCAATTTGTTTGTTTATTTATGTTTACTTACTTACTTACTTACTTATAATCCACTTAGTTAAATCACTGATGAAGATTATTCTTCACCTTTCTGCACTTTCTTCTCTGTCCTGGGTAGCTCCCTGATGTGAGCTATGTATGCCATATGGCATTTCAGCATTTGAGCCCTCCAGACTGAGCTGGGTTCACCCAATGATTGGTACCTTGATACTGGCAGGAGAGGAGAACATAGGACCAGTGCAAGGTCAGAGTGCTCACTCTTCACATGCTTTCGTGCTTGTCTGCTCATGGATGTTGACTGTTTCTTTCCCTGTGACCATAGCTCCTGTTGGGTAACACAGTTCCACAGCTCTTTCCCACTAGGTATCAACACACCCACTCATACCACCACCACCCCCAAACACACATAGATAATCTTTCAAGGGATTTGTGACTAGAATAACACTACAGTGTAGCAGACACTTGATAAATCTGTTAATGAATTAAGGACTGACTAATGAGCAAATGAACTATTCTTTGCCTTTGCAAAGACTCCATGAAATAAGATTTGTTGCCTCCACTATGCAGATGAGGATGCTGAGACTCAAAGAGAAATAATGTAGCCAATATGGTGAAGCCAGTCCAAGAGAGATCTGACTGGAATCTCTGCTTAGCTTTTGCACTTCTGCTGTGCTTTAGGATTTCCATATATCACACAAAGGCTTTCATATTTCTAATAAGTGAAAGGTTTTTTATTTTATCTTCCTTGTTTTATGGTATTGGATTATGTCACATAGTTTATGAATTCTTTAGCTGCCATGACAGTTAAAAGCACTTCTAGGAAAAGAACCAGATTAGCTTTACCAAACAGTAGACAGGGTTAATGACTAATAAAATAAAAAATCCAAAATCTTTGAACCCAACACGTATGCTAAACCAAATCCACATGTGAGTGTTCTTGGTTGTTAAGGCTGTTTCTCAAGCAGGCTAGTAGACTGCTTTGACAACTTTGTATTAAGTCACCAATCAAAGCAGGGAGAGGTCAGAGGATTGGCTGTTTTGGAGTCTGCTCACAGGAAGTGCTTCTGACCCAAAGGAATTGCTGATGTAAGGCAGAGAGGAATCCAGTTCCCAGGCTGAAAGCCAGGACTCCAGTCCAGTTTGATGGCAGAATAGGAGCCTCCAGGGACCAGACCGAGATCTGGATTTCTCTGAAAATCAAACATCCTACCTCTGCTGTTCCTCTGAGTTTATAAGAACTTTTGTTTTCCTGTTTTGTCCTCTTCCATAACTCTGAAGTTATCAGAGTGCCAAGAGGATGTTCACAGGTCAATATTGGCTAAGAGAGGATAATCGAAGATATGCTTAAGGCAACAAAGCAAACAGGCAGTTACTGTGTATAGACTTTTCAACTAAAAGCAAGGGACGCTATCTCATGCACAGTACTGGGCTAGCTGTGCATGGGCCCTATCTGGGAGGAAATGAGGCTTACACTCTTCTGGTAAAAACAGAAACTCACTAAATTAGTAACTTCTGAACAGCTAAAGGGCTCTGAAGGAGAACTGTGGTATCTTTGGAGTTTCTTTGAGCTCCTCTGTTAGGCAGGTTCAGGAAATATACTGAGTGGAAGAATCTGGAAGGCAGAGAAGGTGCACTTATAATTATGAAAGCACAAATGATAAGAGTCTGGCAGATGCTATACATATGCATAACCCTTGATGTATAATAATCCATCCCCAAGATTTGTAGCCTAAAAGTATTTTTCATAACCTTTTAGCTGGATGGAATCCACTGAAGATTATTCTACCCAATATGCCATAATCATCTAGGGGATCAAACAGACAGAAAAGATGGCCTATCCAAATGGCTAAGAGACTTAGTTTCATTGGGGGAAAAGGCACCCCTTTTCTTTCTTAGTATTTCAGGGATTTGCACCTCTATTTGACCTCTCTGTGTGGTTCCTCCAGCAAGGTTACTGGAACTTTTACACATCAGTGAAAGTTTCCATGTAGTATAGAACTACAAATAGCCACGCCTTTATAAGCTTAGATAGGGTATGAAGGGAAGGATGGCCATCACTATAGGTGCCTCTTGTTGGTCTAAATGAGTCCCAAGGCTGCGCCTCAGTGTGGAAGAGATCAGTCAGGAGATGGAGTTCACTGGATATCATTCTTGGATATTAGCCATTACTCTTGGTGCTTAACAAAAAGAACTAGACAATCGGGCTGGGGCATAGGTAGTATGTATAGGATTTTGAGAGGTTGATTAAAGCATGTGTAAGTCTCATTGAAAGAACTGGATTCAATTAAGCTGGGGAGGAACAGGACTTCACAGAGAAGGAGACAGGTGCACTGGAAGCAGGCTGAGCCTAGAGCCCAGCTACCACCAAGTTTTTCTGTTATATAAGCCTGCCAATTCCCTCTTTCCCTTTGCTTGTTTGAGCTGACTTTTTTTTTTAAAATCTTTGAGTCAAGAGGCCTGACTAATAACGGGGAGGTGGCAAATCACACTACCCAGGAGAGGAAGGCTCTGGAGTGACCTCACTACCGAATGCAAAGCCTCTTGGAAACAACCTGTTCTGTACAAATGCTGAGAGTTATGATTATACCTGATGTGCAGCCTGCACACTCAGAGTATGAGCCTGTCCCTGACATCAGAAAGAGAAAGGTCTGTGGGTGGATGTTCCTAATGGCTGCAGGAAGCCCTTTCCACACACATAATTAACAGTGACAGCTGACCATTGCTCCAACCTTCAGCAGTAATTGGTCAAACATTTTAAAAATCTCTAAAATGTAAAATTTCATGTGTTGGCGTCCACCAGCTACAATCCCAGCTTTCTGAATCCTGCATTAACACTGCCTTCAGGATCCTCACATTATTAATTTGACTCACAGATTCAATGAGATAGTTCATGCAGAGTCTTTGAAACAGTCCCTGCTCAGAACCTATTCAAATCCCAATATGTATTAATTTTTATTTTTGTTATTACAAGGGTTGTCATATTTCTAGAATTCCAAAGTATACTAGTAAATGTGATTAGAGAAAAAAAAAACTGTTGCCAGGCTCTTTCCAGAGATCTAAGATGATATGGAGAGCTATATCAGGTGGAAAGGGTTTTTGTGGAACCCCTGTCCACCAAGTTAAAAGCAGTCATGATGAGGACCTTAGACATAAAGTCTTTGATGGTCATAGAATATGGTGGTTATATGTTTTTCCTTCCTTAATTATGTGTTAAATCTCCACGGCATAGGCAATGTTCTGGGACCCTAAGATGGTTGGAAGGTCAGTCTGATCTCCCCACTTTCCTCTCATTTCTTCCTTCTTGTTCCTTAGGTGCGCAGCGTGCCATGCTGCCCCTTGCTTTGTGACCTTCACAGATGTCAGTGTCCATGGAGTTATATAACCTTCACTGTACTCGCAGTTCAGCTCAGGCTTGACTTCGCCATCCACCAAGGCTGCCTTGGCCAGCAGTCTGTGCCTGCTTGGGTTTCTGCTGCTGTGCTATCACCCTAGCCCTTCCCTTCAGAGCTCTGTTAGCAGCCTGTTAGCATGGCATCCTTTTAATGACCACCTACTCCTCCTGAATGGAAGCATCTTGTCAACGGAACACGAGGGATTCGGGTTGTCTTTTATCTAGAGGACCCTGGTGCAGGGCCTGGACAGATTTATGTGCTAATATTGGACGAGTCATGGAACAAAGGGTGATATCTGCAGCCTCGAGACTAAACTCACCTCACTCTTTCTTTTTTTTTTCTGAATAGCCAGGTTGTCTCAGAGAATTTATGTTTCTAGAGCGGTGGGAAATAATTTACGATACTAAAGGGGAGTGGCCTATTGTTCTTTGTCTAGCTCCTAAATCAATAGTCTTTTGAGGACCAACTTCTGTTAAAATGCTTCTTTCCTTAAAAGACGGTTTCCTCTAGAGAAGCAGATGTCATTTTTAAGAGCCTGCAAACTCCACACGACCCGTGCCTCCTTCCTAAAGGGGAACTGTGAAAGAAACAATAGGCATGAGTTTAAACACACCAGCTGAGTAACTAAGGACCGTGCGTGCTTGTTTATCTGCTCTTAGCTGTTCACTTCAAGTAGAAGGAGTAAATAACAATGTTTGAAAGAATGGTTCAAATTCCACTCTGTACTACCACAGGTAAATGAACTTACCTTCCATTTTCATAACTACGAAGTGGGGGTAATTACTTCCTTGAGTTGTTGAGCAGATGGAATCAGACACTAGCCACAGAGCAAAGCATTCAGTGTCAGCTACACAGTAAGAACAAAGAAAGTTATATTACATTTTTCTTCAAAGGATATCTTTACTATATCTGACCAAAAAATGGGGATGAGGTTGTGAAAGAGAGTTCATTGATGATCTTATAAGCTGAAAGATACCCCCTTCCCATATATCAAGAAGGTTTTCTACAGCCAATCTGGGTATGTTATTAGCTGCAAGAGCCAGTGGCCTTCTGACTCCCCATATCCTGATGTCCCCAGCTCTTTTAAGACCTCATAACTACATTTCTTCTGCTATGTAGCTAATAAAAACCTTTTGTTCTGATGATGCAAATCATGCTGTTTTGTAGACAAACACTGCTTACTTTTCTATTAGATGTCCGTGTTGTGGAGAGTTTTCAGCTGCAGTAAGGGACATCGGAGGCTGGATTCTAATCTACCATTTAGTATTCAGGTGAACCTGGGTATGTTATTATGTCTCTATCATCAGAGTCCCACAGAGGATTAAAAAAGGCTTCTGCAGGTCAGAAAAGTTGCAGCAAGATGATGTAGATGCAGTGTCTGATGAATTTATCTAGACTCAGATGCTATTAGTGGGATCAGTAACTTTTTCTCTACTTGCTGATGATTCTGGTCACTTTCCTTCCATACTTCTAGCCATCTATCCTCTAGTCGAACAACGAAGTCAATTCTAAATATCCACTTTGAATGATGGGCCATGGGCCATGTTAGAAACAGGGAGAGAAAAGAAAGGCACAGCTTAGCAGAGATCAGTCAAGGAAATAGCTGCCCACATGCAGGTTCTAACACCACGATGCTGAGGAAGCTATGGAGCTCAGGTTAAGGAGAGCTTCAGAGAGAACATAGGATGACAATGACAGGGCTTGACTGCTGAGCTCAGGTCTGAAAGATAAAACCGAAAGAAAAGGGATGATAAAAAGCTGAGTCTTGATGGCTGGGTGGCAGGCGACGCTAACAGGGACACAACCTTGGCAATGCTACAAACCTTTTTCTGAAGAAAAAAAAAAGAGTATTTCTGTTTAATAGTTGCCCCATTGTAAACTAGCTGGAGAGGAATTAGTGTTCTGACTAAATAAAACTAAGGTAACTGGAGGTTTTGTTTGCCAATTTGTATACTCTGAGAAAAGCAAGATGGACTACTTATGAAGGTCATCTAGAAAAATCTGAAACTTTGGCAATTAGAATATATATATATGCATTGAGTGCCCTATCTTCATGCATGTCATGCATGTCAGAAGAGGGAACCAGATCCTATTACAGATAGTTGTGAGCACCATGTGGTTGCTGGGAATTGAACTCAGAGCATCTGGAAATAGAGTCAGAGCTCTTAATCACTGAGCTATCTCTCCACTCCTGGAATACATATCTTAATTTGTATACTCAAACATTAATTCAGTTACATATTTGGAGGACATTATGACTGATCTAAAAGGATGGTTTCTATCAATTAGATGTGTGTGTGTGTGTGTGTGTGTGTCTGTCTGTCTGTCTGTCTGTCGGTCTCTGTGTATCTTTATGAGTGTGTGTCTATGTGTGTGTTTATCTGTCTCTGTGTGTATCTCTATATGTGTGTGTATCTGTGTGTGTGTCTGTGGGTGTCTCTGTGTGTTTGTCTCTCTCTGTCTCTCTGTCTCTGTCTCTGTCTCTCTGTCTCTGTCTCTCTGTCTCTGTCTCTCTCTCTCTCTCTGTCTCTCTCTCTCTCTCTCTCTCTCTCTCTCTCTCTCTCTCTCTGTGTGTGTGTGTGTGTGTGTGTGTGTGTGATTAAACAGAAGTATTATCTTGTATCCACAACTTAGATCGGAGGGGTCCAGTAACAAGATGTACTGATAACAATTTCAGAGAGAACTCTGTGTGGGCCACACAGTAAAACGCTTCACTAAACATCAAAAGACTTTTAAACATGCCAGAATATCTTGTACGAAAAGTGGACACTGGTAATCTCAGTGTCATAGATCAAAGAAAAATAGATTGTTCCTAAAGGGGTTGGGGCGGTCCCTCGGAATTGGTACAGGACATATCTAAGCACCAAGTTCTCAGCATAAAGGAAATTTGTTATCCCAGAGGGGCAAGTGTGGGTGTGGGCTGCCTCTGGGCACAGTATAGTTAGGCACAAAACAGCAGCAGCAGGTGGTTTTTGGAGTTGCTTGTTTGTTTTTCACAAGAGTGAATTTTTAAGGAGAAAAAGGGGGAGTCTGTGCTAGGGTGAGTTGGGAAGTCCTGATTGGACATATTAGCCAAATGATGAATTTTGATTTTTGGTCCTTGGTGTTTTGTCTCAGGAATGACTCAGTGGCCAAATAGGGAACTGGACCTTAGGGGATAACTTTAAGTGTGTTATCTAACGGTTTAGCAACAGAGAGAAAGGTAAAAGGCAAAACCTGTTGGCACCATGTTTACCATGCTGAGGCCTTTTAGAGAGCCCTAGTTCTGAGAACATGGTTCTGAATTCAATAATAGAAATTAATATGAACATTTTTTGTAATGCCTGCTTTGATGCCATAAATACACGTTTTGGGAAATGCCTAATTTTTTTTTTAATGTGTGGTGTGTGCTTCTGCATCAACAAGCTGACAACTGCGTCCATCCCCAAAGAGATACCCATGGAAGTACTTTTACGGGAAAGGGAAGGATGAGGTACAGTAATGGACCAATCAGAAGATACCTTGCTTTCACAGAGTGATCATTCTAGTAAGAAGTGGAAACTAATAAGGTGAAGACACAATAAATAGGATTTATGTATCTATTTATTTGAATAAATTTATTTATACATTTTTCTGATTTATCAAGAAAAGGGAATTCAGAATGGCAGGGACATCAGGTGAAGTCTGCAATTAGAATATTGCTAGATACAGACTTTACTGAGAAGGAGTCATCTGAACACAGGTAACGGCAGAGATGCAGACATCAGGAAAAGCATTTTAGGGCATGAGCAGTCCAATCAGTGTGAGAGAAATACGGCAAACAAAGCCTGAGCAAAGGGAGATGCAGTCTGGAAAATAATGAAATAATAGAGGGGCAGATCATTGTCATTTATCATCCTAGGAAAATAAAGTTAATTGTGAGTTTCAAAGAGAGGGCTATGGGTCTGGCATATTCTAAAAGATAACTTTGGTTTCTGCATTAATACTAGGTAGTGAGGAAGAACATGGAGTCAGGAATACCAGAGGTTGCTACAGTCATCCAGTAATCTACCTGATGGTGATGGAGCAAGAACAGCAGATGGTTGACTGAAGTGCTCAGAGGTCTGGATTGTTGGGAAACACTGTCGAGGACATTTGGTGGTGCATTACAATGGCTGTTGGAGGAAAAAGGAGGGGAGACCCTATGGTGATAAGGCTAACTTGGTAGTATCATCATGAGTTGTTGGAACGGAGACACCCTCAGGTAAAGCATGAAAATGTGTGAATAGAAGAGACTTCATTCATGTCAGTAGTTTGGATTTGAGACAGCTCAAGCTGGAAATGCTGACTAGATTTTTAATAAAATTTTATTAAAGTACTGTGGATGTTAACTTGTTTGCTTGTTTTTGTTTGTTTGTTTTTTTGTTTTTTTTTCTTGCTTGTTTATTTTTTGAGACAAGATCTGTGACCCAGCTGCCACTATGTTATGAGGATGACCTTGAGTTTCTGCTGGCTCCAAGTCCCTAGTGATAGGATTAAAATCACACACCACTATGTTCTGTGCAGTACTGGATATCTACACAGGATTGTCTACACTTGCTATTTAAGTATTCTGCCAGCTCTCTACAATGTTTTCATTGTCCACCCATGGACCCATTCAGATCAAAATCCTTGTTAATAAGGTGGTTGTGTTAAGAGTTGGTAGGATCATGCGGTGGCATATAGCTTGTAAAAGGTACTTGGGTTATTGGGGTCTGAGTTACTTCTGATATGAAACTTTGGTGGTCTCCAAAGAGAAGTTTTATAAAACAACAAGATTTGCACCCATCACACCTTTTGGTGCTTATGGTTAGAGATGTGAGCACTTACTGGTTTGCTCCTCTTATGTTTCCACCATTTCCTATGATGCCCCAACATGACTCAACCAAGGAATAACCATCATCGTAGAGCTGCGCCGTGCCATACTGACTTTGGTCCTCCAAAACTAGAAGGTAAATAAACAATCCTCTTCTAAACTTAGATACCTTGAGTATCTTATCGTAGTAACGCAAAATATGGATCAGTGGGTTCAAGAAAGGTTCAGTAAAGGGTTAAATCTGAGTATCTTTTGCATAAAGCTGGCACTTCAGGCTGCATATTGAGACAATGGATGAACGGAGAGGGAAAAGGACAAAGGATCCATTTCAGACATTCCTGTGTGTCAGTTACCTACTGCTGCTGTAACAAGTTACCATGAATTTCCATGGGTAACATAAATGGAAACTGTAGAGTGCTGTGGGCCAGAAGTCTGAACTGGGTGTCAATGAACCACAGTCAAAGTGTAGACAGCACTGTGCTCCTCGCTGGAGGTACCAAGGGAGATTGCTTTGCTTTGTTTATTTGTTTGTTGTTGTCGACTGGTTCATCTCGATCCTTGCGTGTCTTGGTTGGTTGTCCTCTCCTCTTTTGAAGATAGCAACAGCCAATGAAGTTAGTCACAAGATCTCATCCCTCCCAGACTCTTTTTCTTCTCTTTCAGCATTTTGAGAGCCTTTTATAAATCCCATCTTTATAAATCAGGATTCAAGAGACTTCATGCAACCACATAAGCCAAGTTCTTTTCATGCAGAACATATTCATAGATACCAGATATTAGTACACGTACACTGAGATTTTTGAGAGGGGAACAGTCTGTTCAGAATATTATAGAAAGCTATTAATAACACAGAATGATGACTTCCACTTGGACCTGCTTTCTGAATATTCAAGTTTAGGAATCTTTTGTAAACAAGATTCCAAGGTGACTGTACCAGAATGGCTTAGTGATAGAACAGGTACTGATGAAAGGGGATAAGGGTGAGCATCTGCTCTGTCCTCATTAAGACCTTGAATTCTGTGAGTAAAGATAAAATTGTGTAGAGTTAGCAAGGTCACACTCTCAGAGTTACAACTCCTAACCATCCATGTTTCAAGGCCATATGAGGAGTTCTCAGACAGGAAGCCAGGTTACAGTTCAACCAGCAGGACCAAACTGGACAATGGCAGATGCTCACTGATTCTTCCTCAGAGCATCACAAAGGGAGAAGCTGCATGAGGCTTCATCAGTGTTGCTCACAAACCAGGTCATGCTGTACTGAACGGACTTGGTATTTTACTGCCAACTGTTGCTTACAGGCCAGGGGCTATAGCATTTGGTATTTCTGTTCACAGACCTGAGAAAAGTTCCCAAGCATTGTGATATGAATTTAAAACTACACTGAAATAAAATAAAAATACCATGACAAGTAAAACTGGTCCTCAATTATTTTGCAGAATATAGATGTAGATGTGGCAGAGCTGAGCATGGTAAATATGCCTCTAAAATTATCATTGGTACCAAAACCAAAGATAACTTTTAGAACCTCTTCCTTATTGGATGTTCCCATCAGTGCACTTCTCGGAATCTTTTTTTGAGGGGCATAGTAGCAATTTGGAGACACCCAAAAGTTTTTACACCTTTTCTATGTTATGCTGGCTTTCATATTTGAATCATTGATTTTTAAAAGTAAATCTCAAAAATTGTACTTCCCAATGTTCTCTGCAACTGGGAAAATGCTAGATATAATCACTTAAATAAATTTGTGATCAGAAAAATTATTAAATGAGAGAAGTAATTAAACATGAAGTATTATTTTCCTTGGTATTGGCTTGGATCAAGAATTGGGATGGGGCCCTCTGAAGAGATCAATGTCCTTGCAGCAGAAGAGTCAGGTTGATTCAAGATGGCAGTCACTCTTTGTCAGGGCAGTTCTGAATCATGGTTGTGAGATGTATTCTGAAATGCTACTTCAAGGCTATTTCTCAAACTATTCTAAATGATCTGAGATTTAAATAACTCTTAATAATTCTTGCTTTTGTTTAAATTAACACTGCATTCTGTGTAAAAATAACATTTATTAGCCTAATGTAATTGTCTTCTCTGAGACTTACTGCTAATCTAGGCCTAGTCCTGGAAGCTTCTAGACTTTGTACAATCTAATCTAGGTCTAGAATATTTTCAGCCTCTGAAACTTACTGATGAATAAACTCACCCTTTCTTGTTCTTTCTTAACTCTGGCTGGTTGTTTCAACTCAGCTGTTCTGGCTCAAACTTCTTTCCAATCTGACTGACTCAATCTGGCTTCTCTCTCGGGTTATGATTCTTTGCTTTGTTTGGCCTCAAACTAACTCTGGCAATCTGTTCTAATCTTCTGGCTCTTTCTCATACTTGTGTTTTTTTTTCTTTCTTCACTGATGTCTAGAATGTTCTCTCTTCAACCTGTCTCTGTAAAACTATGCTGGTAAAACTGTGTCCTTTTCGCACTATCCCTTAAGTATCTTACCTTTCCTCTCCTCTCCCAAGATTTGGACATATCCAATGCAGTCACATCTTTCTGATTTATCACTTTGTCTGCCACTCAATTAGACATCAATTTCAAACACTGTTGCTTCCATCTACAAACTAACTTTATCTCCATTGTTTGGGATTAAAGGCATGTACTATAGGTATATCTGTATTCCAGCTAGAGTTATTAAAGGTGTGTGCTAAGGGCTGAGCCACACCACAACTAGAAACAGGTTTTATGAGTAAATAACACAATCTCTCGGTTCACAGGAATCAAATATACTGTAACAATTCTGTGTTCTACAACAAAGAATTCTAGGAGGCAGACACATGAAACCCTCAGTAAAAAAGCACCTTTCACATTTGTGTCCCTATTTCATTATGATTTTCATGACTAAGCAGGAACTTTTTACATTTTTGAGAGAAAGATCTATACAGGGGTAGCATTACAGGATTGCAGTTTTGCAAAATGATAACTCCACAACACATCTGTCCTGTCTTTAAGCAGCTGAAACTAGTATTATTGACATCATTGAATCACCCTTGAAAGATAATTTAGAGCTAAGACGATTATTTATTTATCATCATTGACATATTTTAATCTTCATCTTTATTATATGAAAAATTTTATGTAACAGTCATTTTTCTTTTCCTTTGAAACATGAGATTTCACCACATTTCTATTTTCCTCCTATCTTTGGAGGTGTTAGAGAAATATTCTTATAGAAGAAGGAATTCTTCTTGATTATGCCAGGTGTAATGAATGCATTGTCATAATGTTGCATGGCTCATTGTGGAAGAACATGGCTTAATAGTCTTCCCTCTTTGCTATCTGAACAAAAACTGTGTAACAACATTACATATACTGACTAAATGTGTATAAATTAAATGTGTTCACACAAGAAATAGTGCTCACTGTTTAGTGGGGAACAGAAAACTGTCATTTTCAATATTAAGCTAACATACTTTGAATCAAGCATAAGTAATTCTTTCAAAGACCATAGGATGTCATTTTTCTCGAGTTCTATACACAAAATATTTAGAAATTCTAGCCATTCCACAGGCAGATACTAAACATTTACTAAATACAGTATTGCTTGTTTGTTTGTTTTTTGAGACAGGATTTCTCTATGTATTCCTGGCTCCTGTGGAACTTGCTTTGTAGACCAGGCTGGCCTCAAACTCAGAGATCCTCCTGCTTCTGTCTCCTGATTCCAAGGTTTAAAGGTCTGAGCCAACACTGCCCAGGACTAGTGTTACTTTAAATTAAAAGAAAATATGAATTGGTAATGTTTTATCTAGTTCAGCCAACTATCCAACATACATAAGTGGGATGGGTTAAACAACAAAAATATTTCTTAGTTTTGGAGAGTGGAAAGTTCACCATAAAAGTGGCAATAGATTCTTTAAGGACAGCCTTTCTGCTTTGTAGAGAGCTGTCTTCTCCATCTGTCTCCTCAATCTCAGTAAAAGCATTAACTCACCATAGAGAATCCTCTCCAGTTTTCACCAAATAGACCTATCTTCCAGTCCCCCCCCCCCAATATATTGAGTGGTTAGAGATTTGATACGTGAATTCTGAGAGAATATAATATTCTATCCATAAAAGCCAGAACACAGATAATGATGCCTGAAGAGGCTTCGAAACTTAAAACAAGCTGACTTAATCAGTCCTTCAGCTTCACTGTGTATTTACTGAAGCAGTATATTAAATTATACCACATATAAACATGCTCTACAACAAATATCTGATTCTTTATTCCAGTTTCAGATCTCCAAATGAGGTGAATTATCTATTTAACATGCACCACTAGGCCACCTGCTTCCATGTGAGGATCCAGAACAGAGTCAGCTGTTTATCATTTAAGTTACTCATCATTCTTTACTGAGTTTGTTTCCACTTGATACTTTCTTATTAGTCCCTGCTCCAACTGTTAGGTGTCTCACATGAAGAACAATCTACCTAACTGTAACGTTTGCATAGAGGGCCTAGGTCAGTCCCATGCAGGCTCCCTTGTTCATATTTCAGTCTCTGTGAGCCTCTATGGGACTAGGCTAGTTGATTCACAGGTTTTCATCTGATATTCTTGACTCCTCTGGCTACTACAATCCTTCCACCCATCTTCTGCAGCATTCATCAAACTCCATCTAATGTTTGGATTTGGGTGGGTCTCTGCATCTGCTTCCATCAATTTGGGGTAAAGCCCCTCTGATGATGGTTATGTTAGGTTCCTGTCTGCAAGCATAGCAGAATATCATTAGCAGTGTTAAGGATGGGCTCCCTCTAATGGCATAGATCTTAAGATGGACTACACCCTGAATTTCTGTTCCATCTTTACCCCAGAACATCTTGTAGGCAGGACAAATTGTAGGTCTATGTTTTTGTGGCTGGATTGGTATTCCAATCCCTCAGTTGGAGGTTGTGACTAGTTATATGAGATGGTTGGTTCAGGCTCCATATCCCCCAATGATAGAAATCACTAGGGTCATCCTCCAAGATTCCTGGAAGTTTCCATTGCCCTAGGTTTCTAGCTCATCCCAGAGGTGCCCCCACCCGATTCCAGTTGTCTTTTCCAGTACTCTTCTCCCCTTGTCTTCCCCCCATGCAGATCCATGCTGTTTTCATCACCACTCCAATCCCTACAATTCTGCTCCCCCTCCACCCACAATGTCTATTTTATTTCCCCTTCTCAGTGAGGTCAACTTGTCTCCCGTTGATCCCCTTGCTACTTAGCTTCTTCGGGTCTGTGCTTTGTACCATGGTCTAGTTCTATCCATTTGCCTGTAAAATTCAAGATGTCACTGTTTTTAACAGCTGAGTAATACTCTGTTGTGTAAATGTACCAGGTTTTCTTTATCAATTTCTTCAGTTGAAGAACAATTAGGTTGTTTCTAGCATTTGGCTGTTATAAATAAAGCTGCTATGAATATAGTTGAGCAAGTATCCTTGTGGTATGATAGAGCATCCCTTGGGGATATACTCAGAAGTGATATAGCTGAGTCTTGAAGTAAATCCATCCCCAATTTTCTGAGAAAACAATAAATTGATTTCCAAAGTGGCTGTACAAGTTTCCACTCCCACCAGCTCCACATCCTCACCAGCATGAGCTGTTGCTTGGGTTTTTGAACTTATCCATTCTTATGGGCATAAAATGGAATCGCACAGTTGTTTTGATTTGGGTTTCCCTGATGTCTAAGGATGTGGAACATTTCTTTAAATGCTTCTTGGGCAAACGAGATTCCTCTGTCAAAGATTATTAGTTTAGGTCTGTACCCTGCTTTTAATTGGGTTATTTGGTTTGTTGATATTTATTTTCTTGAGGTTTTAGGGGTATTTATTTTGTTTTTTAATATATATTGGATATCATCTTTCAGTCAGATGTTAGGTTAGTGAAGATCTTTCTCCATTCTGTAGGCTGCAGTTTGTCCTTACAGAAACTTTTCAGTTTCATGGGGTCCCATTTATTAATTTTTGATGTTGGTGCCTGAGCTACTAGTGTTCTGTTCAGGAAGTTGTTTCCTGTGCCAGTGCATTCAAGGCTATTCCCAACTTTCGCTTTTATCAGGTTCAGCATATCTGGTTTTATATGTAGGTTTTTGATCCACATGGACTTGAGTTTTGTGCAGGGTGATAAATATGAATCTATTTCCGTTCTTCTACAGATAGACATCCAGTTAGGCCAGCATCATATTGAATATGCTTTCTTTTTTTCATTGTATAGTTTGGGCTTCTTTGTCAAAAATCAAGTGTCCATAGGTGTGTGGATTTAATACTGGGTCTTCAATTTGATTCCATTGATCAACCTGTCTGTTTTTATGGTAATATTATATACTTATTACTATTATTTTGTAGTACAGCTTGAAATCAGGGATGGTGATGCCTCCAGAAGTTCTTTTATTGTAAACAGGATTGTTCTAGCTATACTGGGTTTCTTACTTTTCCATATATGTTGAGTATATCTCTTTCAAGGTCTGTAAAGAATTGTTATGGATTTTTTTATGTTAATTGCATTTAATCTATAGATTGTTTTAGGTAAGATGGCCATTTTTACTATGTTAATTCTATGGATCCATGAGCATGGGAGATCTTTCCATCTTCTGATATCTTCAATTTCTTTTGGAACATTTGAAGTCCTTGTCATACATGTTTTCACTTGCTTGGTTAGAGTTACACCAAGGTATTTTATGTTATTTGTGACTACTGTGAAGGGTGTTATTTTCCTAATTCCTTTATCAGTCTGTTTATCATTTCTATAAAGAAGAGTATTGATTTATTTTCAGTTAATTTTGTATTCAGCTGCTTCACTGAAGGTGCTTTTCAGCTGTGGGATTCACTGGTAGAATTTTTGGGGTAGCTTATGTGCTGTCATATCATTCTTGACTAGTGATATTTGACTCCTTCCTTTCAAATTTGTATCTCCTTGATCTCCTTTAGTTGTCTTATTGTTCTAACTAAAGCTTCAAGTATTATATTAAGCAGATATGGAGAGAGTGGGAAACCTCTCCATATTTTTCCCCTGATTTAAATGGAATTGCCTTAAGTTTCTATCTATTTAATTTGATATTGACTATTGGCTTGCAGTATATTACCTTTCTATGGGTAGGTATGTAGCTTATATCCCTGATATCTCTAAAACTTTTATTATGAAGGGGTATTAGATTTTGTCAAAAAAATTTTTTAGCATCTAATGAGATCATGTGTTTGTTTGAGTTTATATGGTGGATTACTGTGAAATGGCTAATATAGATTTTCATATGTTGAACCTTCCCCTACGTATCAGGGATGAAGCATACTTGATCATGCCAGATGATATTTTTGATGTGTTCTTGGATTTGATTTGTGAGTATTTTATTGAGTATTTTTGTAGCAATATTCGTGAGGGAGATTGATCTGAAATTTTTTGTTGAGTCTTTGTGTAGTTGCTTTAGGTGACAGGACGACTGTGGACTCATAAAATTAATTTGGCAATGTTCTATTTCAAATTTGTAGAATAACTTGAGGAATATTGGTATTAGCTCTACTTTGAAAGTCTGGTAGAATTCTGTGCTAAAACCATCAGGACCAAGATTGATTGATTGATTGATTGATTGATTGATTGATTGATTGTAGACTTTTAATGACTGCTTCTATTTTCTTAGGTATTATGAATATATTTAGATTGTTTATCTGATCTTGATTTAACATTGCTAAGTGATATCTACCATAAAAATCATCCATTTCATTTGGAATTCCCAATTTTATGGAGTATAGGCTTTTAAGGTAAGACCAAATGATTCTTTGGATTTCCTCTCTGTCCGTTATTATGTCCGAACTTTTGTTTCTGATTTTATTAATTTGGATACTGTCTCTCTACCTTTCAGTTAGTTTGGCTAAGGGTTTGTCTATCTCATTGACTTTCTCAAAGAACTAAGTCTTTCTTTCTTTCTTTGTATTATTCTATTTGTTTCTATTTTATTTATTTCATCCTTGAGTTTGATTATTTTCTACTGTATACTCCTCTTGTGGGTGTATACTTCTTTTTGTTCTAGAAATTTCAGGTGTGTTGTTAAGTTGTTAGTATGACATTACACTACTTTCTTTATGAAGGTGCTCAGTGCTATGAACTTTCCTCTTAGCACTGCTTTTCTTGTGTCCCATAAATTTTGGTATGATGTTCATTCATTTTCATTGAATTCTAGAAAGTCTTTAATTTCTTTCTTTATTTGTCCTTTGATCCAGTGATCAATGAATAAAGAGTTGTTCAGCTTCCATGAGTTTGTAGGCTTTTTGTTCTTTCTGTTGTTGTTGAAGTACAGCTTTAGTCCATCATGGGCTGATAAGATACAGGGGGTTATTTCTGTTGGAACTTGTTTCGTGAATGAGTATATGCTCAATTTTGGAGAAGGGTCCATAAGGTGCTAAGAAGGAATCTTCTTTTGTGTTTAGGTGAAATATTCTGTAGATATCTGTTAAGTCCATTTGAGTTATAATATTTGTTAGTGCAATAATTTCTCTGTTTAGTTTCTGTCTAGGTGCCCTGGGTCCATTGGTAAGAGTGAGGCATTGAAGTCTCCTACTATTAATGTGAGAGGTTTAATGTATGATTTCAGCTTTTATGAGTGCCTTTGCATCTCTGGCATAGATAGTCAGAACTGAGGTATCATCTTGGTTTACTTTTCCTTTGATGAGTATGAAGTGTTCTTCCCCATCTCTTTATAATTTTCATTGTTATAATTATTTATTATTATTATTATTATTATTATTATTATTATTAAATCTTTTTTTACAGTCCAGTCATTAACCCCCTCCCAGTCTGCCCTCTGACTGTTCTTCATTCAATTCCTTCTCCTATCTCCTGTCTCCTAGAGGGTGTCCCCATGCTGCCAGACACACCCCACCAGACCTCCCCACACCTTGGGACCTCAAGTCTCAAGTTTTGTTCTAAGTCTATTTTGTTCGATATTAGAATGACTACACTAGATTTCTTCATAGGTCCATTTGCTTGGAAAACTTTTTTGTATCCCTTTACTCTGATGTGAGCAGAATGAGGGATTCTGTTAGCCTGTGTTGTTTTATTGGGGAATTGAGTCCATTAATGTTGAGAGATATTAATGATCAATGTTAGTTATTTCCTGTTATTTTGTTGTTGATGGTGTAATGTGTGTGTGTGTGTGTGTGTGTGTGTGTGTACACTTAAGTTCTTTTGTTTTGCTGGTGTGAATTATTTATTACCTGTGTTACCTCGGATGTAGTTAATTACCTTAGGTTGGAGTTTTCCTTCTACTATCTTCTGTAGGGCTGGATTTGTGGGTAGATGCTGGCTAAAATTAGTTTTGTCATAGAATATCTTGTTTTCTCCATCTATGATGATTGAAAGTTTTGCTGGTATAGTAGTCTGGGCTGCAGATGGAGTGCAGTGTATTCATGTTCATTATTTTAAATGTTGCCTAATTAACTGGTTTTGGCACAATGTAAAAAAACCAAAAGAATTTTGTACCTAAGAAAATTCATAGTCAACTGTATTGAACTTTGCCCACATTATAAGGATAGAGAAAAGAATAGAGATTAGACTTTTAAAAATCTTAAAGAATGAAGAGATGTTAGTATTCCATAGGTTGGATCTTCTTGCTTAAGTAGATAAGATATATTTTTCAAGGCTGTCTCTGAATTTTTTTCTTCTAGATTACTGTCCTGTCCTCTTAGAAGCCAAGGCCGTCTTAGTATTTGCATGCACTAGGATCATGGGGCTGACACCTGAGAAATCAATAGACTAATGGGAGAAAAAGGTTCTAAAAAGACAGAACAATTAACCCAAATCACTTTGACTTGTATTAAAACTATATGCAGAAAAAAGACAAATTCTAATATAATTAAAAAGTATCACAATTCATCTGTTATATAAGTCCCAAGTGAAACATTATTTGGTTTTTTTTTTTCGTACTTTACAGAACATGAGATAGCGAAGATTCAAAGCCACCTCCTACTCTTATTGTTTTTCCTGGTTTTTATTTAAACATCTTTTTTTTTAATTAGTTCTGCTGGTTCACTTCTTTGTAGGCACACTATCCTACCTTCCATGTCTTTGCATAATTTAAATATAATGATGTACTTTCTGACTGTACTGGCAATGCCAAGAAAAGGAGTGATTTCTGTGAGCTTCTTGGCAGAAAAGAAGTTACCCACAAACATTTGTTAAATGAATGAACACAGGAGAAGCCTGACATGTCTTTCTGGCACATTAATTTTACTCAGATATTTGGTGTTATTTAAACAAAACAGCACAGTAAAATGAAACACAAAATCCATGCAGACATTCAAGATAGAAGTAAATACTTTTCCTGGGGTCACATTGACTTTGCCAAAAATGCCATTTGAGAGGAGTTAATGAGGTGCTGATGTGGTGAGTCTGAGTGTGAAACCTCAAAGACCAGGGGATTCAAAGCAGTGGAGTTGAAATGTTAGCATGAGAAAAGTGACTTCTCTGTAACATAGAGGAAACAAGAGCCACTGAGGAAAGGAAAGACACACCTTGCACATTTTTCAGTATATCATTTTTTCCAAATGTGAAACAAAAGCCTTAGATTCCCTGTTTTCCAGGGGTCACTGAATTATTAAGTTCTGTTGTTCACAAACGCTTGTATTTTCTGTTTTTTTTTATTATATGTATTTTATTTAAAAATTTCTTTTCCATTTTTAAATTTTAATTAATTAATTAATTTAATTTTTTACTTTCCAGATTCTATTCCCACCCCAGGGTCCACCCTCTGACTGTTCCACATTTCATACCTCCAACCCACTCCCTGTCTCCACGAGGATGTTTTCACACACACACACCCCCACCCTACCTGAACTCTAAACTCCCTGGGGCCTCCAGTCTCATGAGAGTTAGGTGCATCATCTCTGAACACAGACGCGGCAGTCCTCTGCTGTGTATGTGTTGGGAGCCTCATATCAGCTGGTGTATGCTGCCTTTTTGGTGGTCCAGTGTTTGAGAGATCTCAGGGGTCCAGATTGAGACTGCTGGTCCTTCTACAGGGTTCCCCTACTCCTCAGCTTCTTTCAGCCTTTCCCTAATTCAATCAAAGGAGTTAGCAGCTTCTGTCCATTGGTTGGGTGCAAATATCTGCATCTAACTCTTTCACCTGCTTGTTGGGGCTTCTGGAGGGCAGTCATGATAGGTCCCTTTCTGTGAGCGCTCCATAGCCTCAGTAGTAGTGGACCTCCTATTGAGCTGGATCCCACCTTGGGCCTGTCGCTGGACCTTCTTTTCCTCAGGCTTCTATCCATTTCCATTCCTGAAGTTCTTTCAAACAGGAATAATTATGGGTCAGAGTTTTGACTCTGGGATGGTAGCCCCCTCACTCACCTCCTTTGATTCCCTGTCTTCCTGCTGGAGGTGAGCTCTATAAGTTCCCTCCCTCTCCCTAGTGACAGGCATTTCATCTAAGGTGTCTCTCCCCCCTCCCCCACCGTTCCAGTCCTGAGAGTCTCTCACCTCCAAGATCTCTGTTGCATTCTGGAGGGTCCCCCCCAACCTTCTACCTCCCTAGGTTGCCTGTTTCCATTCATTCTGCTGGCCCTCAGGGCTTCATCCTCCCCCCCACTCAACACCAGATCAGGTTCCCTCTCCTCCAACCCCCACAATTTTTAAATTTAAATATATATTGATCATAGTTTTCTCCTTCCCCAAGTCTTTTCAGAACCTTTCCACTCCCTACCCATGTAACTTTAGGTTCTTTCTAATAAACAAAAATATAAAAACAAACATCCCCAAACCAAAAACAAAACAAAACAAAAAAGCCAGAATAAAACAATACTCTAAAAAGAAAAGAACAGAAAAAGAAGAAGAGGAGGAGAGGGGTGGAGGAGAAAATCCACCAAACTATAACTGAAGAATATCACACATAAAAAAACTTGGATGTCCAAATTATATTGTTTAACTACTGAACATGAGGCCTGAAGTGGTTGACATAACCTGTGTCACTCCATAGGAGTACAATGTTTCCTTCTCCAAGCAGGTATAAATAACAGTTCTGTTGTTAATATCTAACCTAGTGGCTATATCGTCATTCATTCATTCATTCATTCATTCATTCATTCATGCATGCAAGCTTTTATCTTCTTAAATAAGATATAATAAGATAAAACAAAAACTACCACATTGAAGCTGAACAAGACAAACCAACAGAAGGAAAAGAGCCCAACTCATTCACACACTCAGGAATCCCATAAAACACTAAACTAGAAGCCATGATATATACATAGCGGGCTTGTGTAGATCTGTGTAGCTCCTGTGTATGCTGCTTCAGTTCTG
This sequence comes from Grammomys surdaster, assembly GCF_004785775.1. Taxonomy (NCBI): domain Eukaryota; kingdom Metazoa; phylum Chordata; class Mammalia; order Rodentia; family Muridae; genus Grammomys; species Grammomys surdaster. Next base: position 2,287,228 of record NW_021604736.1, on the reverse strand, counting down.
TGAGTTCATATGAGCTTTGCTAATGTTGATTGACAGTCTAGTTTTCTTGGTGTCCTCCACCCTCTCTGGATCTTGCACTGCTTTAGCCTCCTCTTCCATGGAGTTCTGTGAGCACTGAGGAGAGAGATTTGATGGAGACATCTCATTTAATGCTGAGTGTTCTAGGGCTTCTCACTCTATGAATAGTGTCTGCTATGAATAGTGGCTCTATGTACTTGTTATCATTGCTGCAAGAAGAAGCTTCTCTGATGATGGTCGAGAAAGGCTTTGATCTGGAGTCTAGCAGAATATCGTTAGAAGTCATTTTATCACCACTTTAAAAAAAAAACAGTATTATTTGGTTTTATCCTAGATCCCTAGCCTATCTAGTCTCCGGGTCTTGATGGTATCTCCAACAGTTCTTTTATTACTCAGGATTGCTTTTGGCATTCTGCTTTTTTAGTGTTTTTATATGAAATTGAAATTTTTCTTTTCAAGATCTATAAAGAATTGTATTGGAATTTTGATAGGCATTGCATTAATTAATCTGGACATTAACTAAAATTAATTAGTCAATTTTAAATTACTTAAGATAATCATTTAAAATAAATAGTTATTAAAAATAATTAATTATTTTTAAAAATACATTATACCATGAAAGGGTGTTGAATTTTATCAAAGGCCTTTTCTGCATCGAATGAGATGATCATGTGGTTTTGTCTTTCTGTTTGTTTATATGGTAGATTACATTTATAGATTTATATATGGTGAACCATGCCTGCATCTTTGTGAAGAAGCTTATTTTTTTTAACATAGTGGATGATGCTTTTGTTATGTTCTTGGATTCAGCTCAGAAGTGTCCTATTGAATATTTGTCATCTATGTTCATAATGGAAACTAGTCTATAATTCTCTTTCTTTGTTTTATCTTTATATTGTTTGGGTTTTAGAGTAACTGTAGTCTCATAAAATGAATAGGTCAATGTCCCTTCTATTTTTATATTTTGGGAATACTTTGAGGAGTATTGGCATTAAGTCTTCTTTGATAGTCTGGAAAAACCCATCAGGGCCTGAGCTTTTTTATGTAAGAGACTTTTAATGACTGCTTTTATTTAACTAGAAGTTATGGGTACATTTAAACTGCCTACCTCATCTTGATTTATCTTTGTTAAGTGTTATGCATGAAGAAAGTTATTCATTTCTTTTAGATTTCCATTTTGGTAGAAAACAGATTTTTAAATTATGTACTTATGAATCTCTGGATTTCTTTGGTGTCTATTGTAATGTCTCCCTTTCTATTTCTAATTTTATTATTTTGGATATTTTCTCTCTTCTTTTTAGCTAATTAGGGTAAGGATTTGTCAATCTTACTGATTTTCTTAAAGAACGAACTGTTTGTTTCAATAATTCTTTGAATTTTTGTTTATTTGTTATTTCCATTTTATTGATTCCAGCCATGAGTTTGATTTTTTCTTGCTGACTGCTCCTTTTAGATATGATTTCTTCAAAGCTTGTTATAGAATTATTATGTATGCTGTTAAATTACTAGTATGGTATCTCTCCAATATTTTTTTAGTCACTTAGAACTATGAACTTGCCTTTTAAAATAGATTTCATTGTGTCTCATAAGTTTAGGTATTTTGTGTACCTGTTTTCATTCAGTTCTAAAAGGTCATTGATTTCTTTTTTTAAAAAATAAGAATGTAATTGTATTTTTAAATCAAATTATTGTTATTATTATTATTATTACTGTTATTAGTTTTTGAATCAGGGTTTCTCTGTATAGACTTGGCTTTCCTGGAACTTACCACATACTAGACTAGGCTGGACTCTAGTTCAGAGACTTGCTTATCTCTATTTTCCTAATGTTGGGTTTAAAGACACACCATTATTGCCCAGCATTTGATTTCTTTCTTAATTTCTGTATTGGCTCATTTTTAATTCAGTAAAGACTTCTTCAATTTCCATGAGTTTGTAAGCTTCCTATTGTTTCTGTTGTTTTTAATATCCAGCTTTAATCCATGGTGTTTAGATAAGATCAGGGTGTTATTTTGAATTTCTTGTATCTGTTGAGACTTGCTTTGTGTCTGAGTATGTGTTCAATTTGGGAGAAATTTCCATGGGGTGCTGGGAGGAAGGCGTATTCTTTTCTGTTTGTGTGAAATGTTCTGTAGATATATGTTAGGTCCATTTGTTTATAACTTCAGGCAGCTCCAGCACTTCTCTGTTTAGTTTCGGCTGGATGACCTGTCGATTGGCAACAGTGAGATATTGTAGTCTCCCATTATTAGTGTGTGAGGGTTAGTATGTGATTTAAACTGTAGAAGTGTTTCTTTTACAAACTTGGGTGCCCTTGGGTTTAGGGCATAGATGTTAAGAATTGAAATGTACTTTTGATGGATTTTTCCTTCTATGAGTATATAGTTTTCTTCCCTGTCTCTTCTGCTTCATTTTGGTTTGAAGTCTATTTTGTCAGATATTAAAATGGCTTAACTAGCTTGTTTCTTAAGTCTATTTGCTTTGAATACCTTTTCCAACCCTTATTCTGACGAGATGTCTATCTTTGATGTTAAGATGTGTTTCATGGGTGCAGCACAAGGGTGGAGCCTGTTTATACATTCATTCTGTTTGTGTCTTTTTATTAGGGAATTGAGGCAATTGATACTAAGAGATAGCAATGGACAATTATTGTTGAGTTCTGTTATTTTGTTGTAGTAGAAGTAGTAATTGTTTTTCCTATTGGTGGAGGTGGTGGTGGTGTGTGTGTTTCACTTCTTTTGATTTGCCAGTCTGGGATTATTTCTTCTTCTTCTTCTTCTTCTTCTTCTTCTTCTTCTTCTTCTTCTTCTTCTTCTTCTTCTTCTTCCTCTTCTTCTTCTTCTTCTTCCCCTTCTCCTTCCTTCTCCTTCTCCTTCTCCTTCTCCTTCTCCTTCTCCTTCTCCTT
>NW_021604736.1:2249822-2284296 GCF_004785775.1 Grammomys surdaster | reverse complement strand
CTTCTCCTTCTCCTTCTCCTTCTCCTTCTCCTTCTCCTTCTCCTTCTTGTGGATGTAGTTAACCATTGGAGTTTATTTTTTAGCACCTTCTGTAGGAAGGAATTTGTAGATAAATATTGCTTAAATTTGGTTTTGTCATGGAGTCTCTTATTTTATCCATCTGTGGCAATGGAAAATTTTGTTTGATATAGTAGTCTGCACTGCACTGGCATTTGGTCTCTTGGAGTATGAATCACATCTATTTAGTGCCTTCTGGCTTTTAGAATCTCCATTGAGAAATCAGATGTAATTCTAACAGGTCTGCCTTTATATGTTACTTTGTCTTTTTCCCTGACAGCTTTTAATATTCTTTCTTTTTCCTATAAATTTACTGTTTTCATTTTCATTATTATGAGCCAAGAGGAAATTATTTTCTACTTTAGTCTTTTTGGTATACCATATACTTTTTGTACTTTGATAGGCATCTCATTTTTTACATTGGGAAAATTTTCTTCTATGGTTTTTTTTTGGAAAATATTTTTGTGTCTTAGATCTGTGTTTCTTCTCCTGTCCCTATTCCTATTCGGTATTGGGACCTGACACTTAGAGATGAGGATGGGTTGGGTTTGGTGGAGTGGCTTTACAAGAGGAAGGAAAGCAAAGTGTTCTACCAGGATCTTCTTAGTCACCTAGCAATGGAGGTAGAGGGTGTGGAGAGGCCACATCTAAAAGTTCTCCTACAGAGCTGGAGTTGAGACTGCGAGCTTGGGTTTGGAGGAATGGAGGAAGAGGTGAAGATCTGCAGTTAGCCAACTTGCTTCTGTGGTCAGAGTGACCAGTGCATTCTCAGGAAGTGCCTGCTGGAGTTGGGGGCTAGGAAAAAAGCATTGAGTGGAAGGGAGACATTTCAGAGGGGACTATCTTTGTGATTCACTGGAGTTGGGTGCAAAGGGGAAGGCAGGCTACAGCAGAGCTTCTGCTGCAGAGCTGGGGATGAGTCTGAACAATTGGACTTGGAGGTCTGGAGAGCTAGGTAGATATCTGCAGTTAGCCTGCTTGCTTCCCTGGCAGAAGTGGTCTGTGGGTTCCCAGGGAATGGATTTGAAACCACACCAGTCTTGCATTCACACAAAGGCAAAAGGGAGGAAGCAGACCATTGCATGCCTTCTAAGTGGGACACGTGTCTCGTGAACAACAGCTATGCAATTGCTTCGCCTACTTGATGAACTTGTACACTCATTCATATACCTCTAAAGGAAAAGAAAAAGTTCAGTCAATATCAAACCACACAAGCACAGTTTTATGGATTAGCCACTCAGGTATTATCAACTCAGATGTTATGTATTTCATCATCACAACCAGTTGTAATGGAAAATATTGATTTCAAGTGCTACATCTAGAGGAAAGTCTATTTTCTAACATCTTTTTATTCTGCCTCATATTTTCATTTTTTCTTTATTTCTTGGGACTTCTCATTTTAGTTTCACAAATAAAACACTTCTGTAGGACTGTATGTAGTGAACACTGTCACAGGATTCTAATTTGTTAGGTACAGTTGCTCTGCTTCTGTACTAAGCACAGCTTTCCTACATACAAATGAAGGAGAATCAGCCAACACTAGGATGATGCCAAGTGCTGATAAAAACTCATGCAATTGACATTGCACAAAACAGAAAAATAATGCAGAACAACAATTATTATTTTTCAAGTCTGTGTGCTTCCTAGTGATTGCTAGGTTCAATAAATCTATACAGTGAAAAAAGAATTACTTTGTCCCATTATATTATGTCATAATCAAATGCATTCATCAATATGTATCTTATACAAATATAATCTAATATAGCAATACTTTTATTAATAATAAATAAAAATCTATGCTAAGCCTCACTTTGGTTTATACCTTGTTTATAACTTAATGGTCAGAAAAGTTAGAAATTAAGTCTGGGTTACTAATTTTAAAGGTTGGACAATACGAAACGAAGTGTTTGTAGAACTGTTATAAACGTGAACTCTACTTCCCTGATCTACGGAGAACATGCAGACAATCATTTTGGAAAGCAATTTGACAACTATCTTGCAGATAATTGTTCAGGAAGACCTGAACACCCAGAACTCAGCAATCTCATCCCTAGGCATGTATGCATCTAAGAAAATGTTTGTGTACGGTAGTGAAAAGTCATGTATGTAGTAAGAAAAAAAATCAGGCTGGAGTTGGAAGCACTGGCCCTGTACAAGTGTACTTCATAGAGAAGTACATAAACCCTAAGAGGTTTGTGACACAGACAACTACAAAATAATGAACACACACATACACACATACACATGTACACACAAATAAACGTGTGTGTGTGAATTAAGTGCTATATTTAATAACCACACATAGAAATCACAGAATATACAATGGAAGCATACCATTTTATCAAATTAAAAATTAAAGATAGTAGCAGGTTTGGCTTTTGACTAGCCAGTCAGATATGACAACATGGTCTAGATAGATAATCCCTAAGTTCTTCAGGGAAGCTGCTGATGGAGGAAAGTAGGGGTGAGTATGGATCAGGAAGGAGTCAGAGGTACTTCATCTTTCTCTGTCATAATATACCTGATTTTTAAGAAAAAGTTTTAAAGCAAATATGGCAAAATATCAAAAATATTTTTTCCACAGACCAAGCCTACAGATACTTTTATACTGTGTACTTTTCTAAATTAATTGCTCTTCTAATTACAACAAAAATCTCTTTCACTTTTAGTTACTCAGTGTTTAAAACTGCATTACTTGAATTTAAGGAACCATGTCTCTATGTTTAAATATACTGCATTTTATTCGTTTATAGTGTTTATACTGGTTTGGTAAACTAGGGGCTTTGGATGGCTGTCTATGGAATTTTGGCTTAATTGGGTCTCATGTCTCTGCCGGGTGAGTGGAGGCAAGCAGAGTTTTAAGCATCTGTTTACACAAGGTACACAGACTAGAAAATGTTTCCTTCAGTTTGTGCTCAGTAGCTTGTGCCAATGAGTATATTAGCAACAAATCACAGGACATTTCACCCCGTTGATAGAACCAGGCTTAATACTGTGATGTAAATGCTTCTGATTTTTACTTTCATATCCCTATAAAGTACAGAAATGAGGACTCCAGTTGGTAGACTCTCATTAATCTACAAATGACACAAAACTCACTTCGTGCAGTAGTCTTAACTCTCTCACTCCTATCTCCTGCATGAGCTCTTAGCTGATGCAACAGTCATCAAAGACTCCAACAAGGAGGTGAAGGAGCGCAGAAAGAAGGAGGGAGAAGGAGGTACGGATTAGCCTTAAAACAAACCTGGGTTCAAATTCCAGTTCTGTTGTTTGTTCACTCTGTATCTTGACAGAGACTAGGGAACCCAGCTATAACACAGGGATACAAAGAGTGACACCTCATGGAGTGGGGGAAAATTAACCTAAATCCTCCTTTTAGGTAGAGCTGAGCTGAGACTTGTTGAGCACAGGTATGGTGGCCACCGGATTGATCTCCCAAACCCAGGATGGGGGCTCTACATCTGTTTCCTTTGAACAGATGCAAGAGTACATCCAGGGGGCAGTCATTCATCAGTGCTCCTTCAGTAAGCCTACACAGAAGTAGGAAGGGGGCATGCCAGAAAGATGGGTGTCCACTGCAGAGGGTGAGGCATGGGAAGGGGCAAAGGGGGTGAAAATGACCAACATTCACTATGTACGCATAAGAAACTTTCAAACAATCAAAGGAAAAAAGAAAGGAAATGAAAACCTATCTTCGAAGTATTGAAGTTTATTTGCTGATTTTCCAATTGAAGAAGCAATGGGAAGTGGCATGTTTAAAGAAAAACAAGAACGAAGAAAAAAAGCAGAAAGGAAAATACTTTTGTTTCAGCTGACACTCTACAGAAGGAACTTCTACACGAAGTGAAATAGAAAGCAGACATGGGCAAATAATTTACCTTTTCAAATGTTTGAATGGTGAGAAGTATTATTCATCTTTGAGAAATGACAGAAATGTATAATGTGGATGTTCTTCCTAATAATCCCCTCCTATGTTGCAGGTTTATTTCAAACTCAAAATAGAAAATGATTGCAAACCTGCAGTCACGATGCTTGTATTTTTTCATCTCAGCGACTTGTTGATCCAGCAACAATCTTATGGCATTTTCTCAGGCAGAGTAGGACTGTAGAACAGCTCTCCATCCAGTTAAGGCTTAACCAAACAGTGAAAATGTTTGTGATGAGTTAGAGGTGAGTAGAAAAGATGGATCCAAAACGATCCTCAAGTTTTAAATTTTATATTTGGGAAAACAGAGGACCTTAACTAACTCAGGGAAGTCAGTAGGAAAAAAACTATCCTGGGGAATGGACCATAGGTTCAAGGGACTTTGAAGTGGGACCATCTTTGACCCATTTGTCTTTCCAGGCTTGGACTTTGAAAGCCTGGGCATCATGGTTTTGAAATCATGGTTCTGGAGGCAATGACAGGCACTATCATGAATAGTGACCCATTTCAATTACAGTTCTTAACTGAAAGACAGATTGAAGAGTCAAACATTGAGGGTTCTTATAGAAGCTCCCTGTGTTTCTGACTGACAGTGACAGCCTCAGAATTTCTACATGGGAACAGTAAGGCAATTTATGAGTGGGAATCAGATTGTGCGGTAAAGAGACGAGATGGCATACATGGCAATTTACAACATATAGAAGGAACAGAGAGATACTTCCTGTTTTATAGAGAAGATGGAAAATACAACCTCTCTGAGCATTTCCAAGTTAACATCACCACTTTACCCATTGGCTACACAGGATGGATGTTATTATGGATTCTCAGACTACTAGTATTCCATTAAAATTATGTTATTTGTGTATAGAGATAAATAACCAGCAATTCATCAAATAACACAAGACTATGAGTTTATATTATGTAACAAGTAAACCATCTCATTAATGTGGTTCAATTAGAAGATACCTTAACCAGTGTTCCTTAAAGACACCTGACGTTACCAAGAGCACACAGGAAAAAAAATAGACACTGACCTATGGAATTCAACTGGAGCTTGAGCTCAAGAATTGTTCTGACTTAAACCAGGTGATCTGAGAACAATACCTGACATTGACTTCTTAGTTGTAAGGACTGAAGCCAAGAAGGCTTCTGCTCAGAAGTGACCCATCACCTCAGAGAAGGGTCAACTGACTTTCCTCTTGAACATTTAGATGCCAACTGCAGCTGTGATTTTCCACTTACTCTGACTGATGATTAATCTCAGCTGTCAAACCAATGCGATCTAGAACCGTTGGGGACACACATGTTGGAAACTATCTTGATTAGATAATTGAGGTAGGAAGGCACATTCACTGTGGGTGGCACCATTCCCCAGGCTGAAAGTCTGGACTGAATACTACAGAGAAAGTGAGCAGAGCACAAGAGTTCACCATTCTCTGCTTCTTGAATGTGAATATAATGTGGCCAGCTACCTTAAGCTCTCTATGCTGAACATCATTTCCTCTCAAACTGGGATCCAAAACAAACCCTTTGTCCCTTCAGTTTCTTTTGACAGGCTATTCTATCATAGCAACTGGAAAAGAAACTAGCATACTGACCTAGGGCAGAAAGACATTTTACATGCAATGTCTTTACCTGCTCATACCCATTATCAACTGTAATTAAAGTATTATAAAAAGGTGATTTGTTTGTTTGATTTAGTTTTGTGAAGTAAGCTCTCACTATGTAGTTCTGGATGGCATGGAAAACACTACATAGTCTCCAGTGACCTCAGACTCATGGCAACCCTCCCATGTCAGCCTTGAGTGGTAGAACCACAGGTGTTGCCATGTGACGAAATGTCACTGACCATGTTCACTCCTGTGTCTTCTGTTCCCTTCCTTTTCCTATATTTGTCATGACTTTTTGATTTTATGACCCACGAAAAGCATAAGTGATCTTATTTATATTTTCCAAAGTTCCCTTTTGAACACATTGTAGATATTCTCACATTAATGTAACAGCCAGCTGGTTCTTAGGGTGAGAATAATGGAAGCTGTGGAATCCCTACACCTGTGGTGCTTCATTGTCATAGTGGGTGGTAACTTGGCAGCAATGATCTTAAATTTTCTCTATATTTAAGATGTCATCCTTGCCACAATTAGTATAAAATGTGTATAAAGCATTACAAATACTTAGTGGCTGTTAAGGCATTTTAAAACAAATGTTGAAAAAACAAAAAATATTGTTATGTATTTACAAACTGTGAGATGCTGAGAGTGCTCCCTTACCCGTTATCTGCTTCTAATTTTCATTATTTTGATCCATTTTCTAAGTCTACAGACAATGAAAATACCTTAAGGCCAAATAATTATTATTTCTACACATAGATTTTTATCTAGTTTGCAGACTGTACTCCACTCTTTACCTCCCCTAAGGTCAGTTTTATAAATGAAAATACTTAAACTTATTTTAACATCCCTGTCTATGAGCATATCTTCCCTCAGGATTCTTCTTTAAAAGGATTGCATAATCTTTAGTGTTTTATTAAAAGCACTAAATAAATGTTTAACATGTAAATGTCTTATCTATATAAAATGCATGGTTATATACATTTTGGGGAAATTATCTTTTAGCATATTCAAGAGTTTAACTAGGAATGGTAGATTCTGTTCTATTAAATCAATAAAACAAATTTGACTATTTCTAGTTTTCTTTGTCTTCCTATGTAAGCTCCTGCACTTATGACTTTCATTGGTCAAATCTATTGCTGTTTTTGTAAAGGCAAATTAAGTACTATATCAACCAAACATATTATATTTATGTAAATGCACATTTTCTTTTCACTAGGGTTGCATATTTATCCATATACCAAGATATTTCTTAAATTAAAAAAAAAACCCTCGAAAATTGTTCTTCAAAGGTCTGTAAAACATTGTGTTGGAATTTTGGTGGAGATTGCATTGAATCTGTCTGTATATTGCTTTTGGTAAAATGGCCATTTTCACTATGTTAATCCTATCAATACATGATCATGAGAAATCTTTCCATCTTTTGATATCTCTTCTTCAATTTCTTTCTTTAGGGCCTTCAGGTTGTTGTCATACAGATCTTTTACTTGCTTGGTTGAAGTTACACCTAGATATTTTATATTGTTTGTGGCTATTGTGAAGGATTTTGTTTCCCTAATCTCTTTTTCTTCCCCTTTATCATTTGTATAAAAGAGGGCTACAAATTTCTTTGAGTTAATTTTATATCCAGCCACTTTGCTGAAGTTGTTTATCAGCTATAGAGGTCTCTGGTAAAAATTTTGGGTTCACTTACATATATCATATCATCCTTGAATAGTGAGTGATACCTTGACTTCTTCCTTTCCAGTTTGTATTCCCTTAATTTCCTTTTGTTGTCTAATTGCTCTAGCTAGAACTGCAATAACTATATTGAATAAATATGGGGACAATCGAGTTTTGAATCTTGAATCTTCCCTGAATCCTTGGGATGAAATTTACTTGATCATTGTGAATGATGTTTTTGATGTGTTCTTGGATTTGATTTTCAAGAATTTTAATGAGTACTTTTTTGTCAATTTTAATAAGTAAAATTGATCTGAAGTTCTTGCTCTTTGTTGAATCTTTGTGTGGTTTAGGTATCAGGATGACTGTCACCTCATAGAATGAATTGGGTAGTGTACTTTCTGTTTCTATTTTATGGAACAGTTTGAGGAGTATCAGTATTAGCTCTTTCAATGTTAGAATTCTGAACCAATATCATGTGGCCCTGGAATTTTTGGTTGGTAGACTTTTAATGACTGCTTCTTTTACTTCCTTAGGTTATGGGGCTGTTTAGATAGTTTACCTCCTCTTTAATTTAACGTTGGTGTGTGCTAACTGTCTAGAAATTAATACATTTTATTTAGATTTTCCAGTTTTGTGAAGTACAGGCTTTTGAAGCAAAACTTAATGATTTTTTGATTTCCTCCGTTTCTTTTGTTATGTCTCCCTTTAGCGAAAAACAATCTTGAACAACAAAAGAATCTCTGGAAGAATCACCATCCCCTTACCTTAAGATGTACTACAGAGCCATAGTGATTAAAACTGCCTGGTATTGGTACAGACACAGACGCATTGATCAATGGAATAGAATCAAACATTCTGAAGTAAATCCACATACCGATGAACACTTGATTTTATACAAAGAAGCCAAAACTTACAATGGAATAAAAGGAAAGCATCTTTAACAAATGGGCCTGGTCTAAATGGATGTCTACATTTAGAAAAGTGCAAATAGAACAATATTTATCATCCTGCACAAAACTTAAATATAAACAGAAAAAAAATCTACAACATAAACCCAGACAAACTATATCTAATAGAAAAGAAAATGGGAAGTAGCCTGAACACATTGGAACAGGAGACAATTTCCTAAACAAAACTTTGATGGCTCAGGCCCTCCGATCAACAATTGACAAATGGGACCTCATGAAACTGAAAAGCTTTTGTAAGTCAAAGGGCGCTGCCAATAAAACAAAATGGAGCCTAGAGATTTGGAAAAGATCTTTACCAATCCTACATCTGACAAGAGGGCTAATATCCAAGATATATAAAGAACTCAAGAAGTTAGACTCAACAAATCAAATAACCCAATTAAAAAATAAGGTAGAGAATTTAAAAGAGATTCTTTTTTTGTAATTCTCTTTTAATTTATTATCTAATTAAAAAAAATTTTTTTTGAACATGAAATGCTTTTTTATAGCATGTTTTACAAGGGGAGGGGGTAAGAGGGGTCAGGTGGTGGAAAAGTACAGAATCTTCTTGGCCTGTGCCTTGAAACATGTCATGGTCTATACGGTACACTGCCTTGAATTATGATCTACCTGCTATTCTTCAGAAGATATGGTACACTGCTTGAGTTATGGTCTCCCTGCTATTCTTCAGAAGATATGGTACACTGCTTTGAGTCTATCTGCAGTTGTCAAGCAGGATCTTGCAGTTTCCAAGCTTCAGGGGACATTGTGCAGGTGGGGAAAGGTAGGGGGTAAGGGTAAGGGCGAGGGTCCTGGCTTCTGGCATCTCCCCCTTCTCTGTTTAGTTAGAGAAGGCGTCTTATGATCAATCCCAACTATGTGAGTTTTGAATTTGGATGTCTAATTATGGGGGGTCTTAGACAAGTTCACAACCCGAAAACATTGATGTGAGACGAGTCACATCGATGGTCAGAGGCTTTAGGCTGTCGACGATGGGCAACGTCAAGGGACCCCGAAGTGGGTGAAAGGAGGGTGAGAGCCCTGTCTTAGGCCATGTAGGCTGCACCCACTCCCAGCACCACGCACTCCTTTTCGGCTGCATTGGGTGGGCCCCTGGGAAGTGGACCTACAATAATCCCATCATTGGGCTAACTCACAGCCATCCTAGTCCCTTGTAAATGTTCAAGTTACCAACCATTTGTCAGTGTGGGGTGTAATATTGTCATAAAGGAAGGCTCCCCAATGTTAGCGGCCATATCAAGGGCGGCCTTGGTTTAGGAAAAAGCCCCAACAAAAATTAAAAGAGATTCTTAACAGAAGAATCTTGAATAACCAAGAAGTACTTAAAGAAATGCTTAGCATCTTTAGTCATCAGTCAGAATGGCTTGGATTAAAAACTTAAGGGATAGCACATGCTGGAGAATATGTGGGGAAAGGGGAACAGTCCTCTATTGCTAGTAGGAATGTGAATTTGTACGACCACTCTGGAAATCAATCTTGTGGCTTCTCAGAAAGTTAGAAATAGTTCTACCTGAAGACCCACCCATACTACTGCTGGGTATATACCCAGAAGATTCCCCACCATACCCCAAGGACACTTGCTCCACTATGTTCATACCAGCTATATTTATAATAGCCAGAAGCTGAAATCAAAATTTCCATCATCCCAAGAATGGATATAGAAATTGTGGCTCATTTACACCTTTGAAAACTATACACCCATTAAAAACAAGGGTATCATGAACTTTGCAGGCAATGGATGGAACTATAAAATATTATTCTGAGTGAACTATAAAATATTATTCTGAGTGAGGTAACCCAGACTCAAAAAGAGTCACAGTATGTACTCGTGGATAAGTAGATATTAGCCATAAAATACAGAATATACATGATACAACACACAGGCCCAAAGAAGTTAAACAAAAAGGAAGGCCCATGCAAGGATGCTTAAGTCACACTTAGAAGGGGTAACAAAATAGTCATAGGAGGCAGAGGGATGGAAGGCACTGGGCCAAAGAGGGGAAAGGGGTAATGGGGAAGCAGTATCAGGTACACAGAAAAAGAAGAGAGAGGCCTACTGGGCCAGGCGGAATGGATGGAAATCTGCAGCTGCCTGGGCTGGGGAGAGGGGAAAATGTCTAGGAAGCCCAGAAGACCTGGCATAGGGAGGCTTCCAGAAGTCAATGCAGGTGACCTTAGCCAGTGGAGACAGAGCCTGTAGAGGCCACCTCCTGTAGCCAGGCAGGACTCCCAGTGAAAGAATATGGAAACAGAAGCAGATATCCACAGCCAAACATTAGGCAGAGGTCTGGAACACCTATAGAAGAGTTGGGGGAAGGATCTAAGGACAGAAGTAGATGGGAATTCCACAGGAAGACCATCAGAGTCAACAAACTTGGTCCCTTGGGAGCACTCAGAATCTGAGCTACCAACCAAAGAACATACAGGGGCTAGAATGATACCCTTAGCACATATATAGCAGATAGGCAGTTCAGTTTTCATGGCTGCACTTTCTGGCTTCAATGGGATAGGATGTACCTAATCTGACAGAGACTTCATGTGCCAGGGTGGAGGAATATGGTGGGGTGCTCTCACCCTCTCAGGGTAGGGGGAAGGGGAAGGGCTGGAGAGAGAAGGAACTCAGGGAGGGAGGGACCAGGAAGGGGAGCAGAGTTTGTGATATTAACAAATAAATTTTTAAAAACTCTAGTGTTATGGTAAAGCATACATATAGTCTTACTGTGTATTGTAAACTCTGCCTAGAAACATCGTTAATGATCAGACTGAAAAGCATCTGAAAACATGTAGGTTTGAAAATCCAGACCGTGATGAGATAAGCTAGTTGACAGCTCTGGCACTACCGTGGTCACACTGAGCTCATTTTAGCCACAAATCTGAATCTTGTTTCCCAGTTTAGCTTTACCAAGGAAATGTATATTTTAGTTTCACACCCCCACAGTTAAATTACACTTCAAGCTTTACTCCGCTATGGAAACCATGTTTCCTTTTAAAAACAAAAGCTTTATTGAGGGTGCATTTCACACAGCACAGGATTCATCCTTTTACCTTAATGTCAGTGCTTCTTCATATAGTCGCAGAGATACGCAATCACCACTTCTCTTGTATTTTAGAATACTACATCCCCCACAAAAGACATCTTTCCCTTATTCATTAGCAATAGATTCTAAAAGGGAGAAGAAAATTGCAACCAAGAACCTCTAAGTGTTTGCCAATTTTGGATAGGCTGTATAAAAAGAAGCACATGTGTGGTCTTTCATGACTAAACTCTTTTTCCCTTAACATAATATTTTTAATATGTCTACACTATAGCATGTGTCAATACTTTCTCCTCTTGCACAAATATTTCTTTTAATTGTATTAATGCATTCATCTGTTGATCAACTTTGGGTTGTTTCTGCTTTGGGGGTGTCTTACATACAATGTCACTATGAGATGAGCATTTGTCTACACATTTTTATATAGAAATATAATTTTTCTTGGGTGTATGCACAGAGAAAGAATTGGCAAGTCATATGGAAACCCTATGTTCAATATTTCGTGGTTTTGTCAGAGTATTAAGTTGGCATTTCAGAATCACGTTAGAAGCTACAATAGGGTTCTGATTTTTCTGCATTTTTACCAATACTATTTGTTGCTGCCTTTTTAATTTAAGGTATCCTAAATGATGTGCATTGATAATGTATAGCTGAGATTTAATATTCCTAGTGATGTAGAATCTAGTACACCCTCCCATGTGATTTCTATTTACTTTTACCCCTTTTATTGAAAATAGATTTTTTCTCACACAATACATCCTGATTACTGTTTCCTCTCCCTCTACACTTCTCAGTTTCTCCCCACCCTCACATCCAGATCCACATGCTTTCTGATCTTATTAGAAAAGAACAGGCTTTTAAGAGATAACAACAAAATATCACAAAATAAAATAGAATCTGATCAAACAAGAACCATCACATTGACATTGCACAAGGCAAACCAACAGAAGAAAAAGAAGCCCAAGAGAAGGCACTAGAATCAGAAACTCATTCCTTCACACACTCAGGAGTTTCATAAAACTGAGTGTTAAATGGAAAGCTAGAATACCTTCCATGTGATTATGTGCTCTGGGATAGCTTCCTGTAGAAATGTATACTCAGAATCTTTGTATGCTTTTAACTAACAAGGTTGTCATTTGGTCATTGGTTTGAAAGAAATCTTTGGATCTTCTGGACCCTGTGATCCTATACATGCTTTGGAGATATCATCTCCCATTCTGTGGGTAGTGTTTTCACATGTTTAAAATAGCATCCTTTGATGCACAAAACTTTTAATCCTCATGTAGTCTGATTTATCCATTTGTTTATTTTATTGCTTGTATTTTAGGCAGCTCTGGAATATCCAAGTTCATGAGGATTCTTTCCTTAAACTCCTCTGTGACTTTTATAGACTTGGCTTTTGCATTTTGGTCTATGAACCATAAGAAATGATGCAAAGTAAGTGTTCAACATTTTTTTTATTCAAATATTCAGTTGTTCAAGCCCTATTTGTTAAAATGTCCCAATTACAAAGAACAAGAGGACCAAGGAAACACCTGTACACACACACACACACACACACACACACACACACACACTTATATATTAGAATTCTAAGTAAATTTTTCACTTCACAAACAAAATGTAGATTCACTAAATTGTTGAAGGAATAAAGTAAGCACACAATATTCTTCTAGATGCTGTTTGAAAAGTTGGATAATTGAGTCAATCTTCCTTAGCAATTGATTCACGTCATCATTTCAATAGTACTTTTTATAAAATGCTAAAGTACTTAATTTTAGTTTGACTAGTTCTGCCTACTTGGAGGATCAACCCATATTGTGCCTTGTATAACCCCAGCATGTACATTCCAAGGGCTATTTTTCTGTATGTTGTGGCAGGATAGAGAAAATCACTCAGTAAAATAATTCATGGTTCCTGTGCTCAGAAACTTGGAGTTCAGATGTGAAGTTAGACTTGATATAGACAATTGTTGGAATGGAGGAGGAGGGTACTTTAATAACCTTTGTCTTTCCCCTTCAATAGGAGAAGGAAAAGCCTAGTGGCTAACTGGCTGGTACTTTTAATGTTCTTGAATTGGGCATGTTTCTTTTTATTCTTCAATAAATACAGATTCATATGACAGATATCCTATATACTGTTAGTTAGCCTCCCTTACATATAAGATATATGTATATGTATATACATATACATATATATGTATATATATAGTCTTACATAATCATAAACTTCACAACCATAATATCCGGCAATCTTACTTTGTTTGCTCTAATTTTGCATGCAATTGTAAATTGCATCTAATTAATGGGTACATGTGTGAACAGGTGTGTGAAGAGCAAAGGAAAACGTAATCTGTCATTTCTCAGATGCTCCCCACCGTGTTTTTGAGACAGGGTCTCTCATTAGACTGGTGCTCATTAGTTGGCCAGGCTGGCTAGTCAGTCAGTCAGCCACTTGTCTCTGCCTCCTTAGCACCAGTATTACAAGTACCCAATACTATACTTTGCTTTAAAAATATATTTAGATTTTATATTTGGAACAAGTAATTATCAAACCTAACCTTTATTTCCTTGACTAACTCCTCTCCTACTCCCCTCATCATTTATGTTCCGTTCCCTCCCAAATAAGTATTCTTCTTTAAAATTATTTTTGAAACCCACTGATTCCATTGAGTATTGTTAATGTGTGTTTGGGTGGGTGGGTGTATAGGGCCAGCTACTGCAGCATGTATAATCCCTCAAGAAAATTGACTGTTTTCTTCCTCCTCTAGAAGCTGTCAATTGCCAATAATTCTTAAGCTAGGGTTTGAACTTACTGACTACCTTTCTTCTTCCTGCAACTGATTTTCTGTCTTGACCAAATGCAGGCCTTATGTGTATAGTCACAGTAACCATTAGATCATGTGTTCAATGGCCCTCTGATATCCAAAAACCTCTATATTGCTTCAGCCATCCATTAACTCTAGTTCTTAAAATATTACTATAGCCACTTCTGTGATAACTCCTGAGACTTGGCAGGAAGGAGTATGATATGTCTGTCACAATTAAAACGGAGCATTCTTCAATCTCTTATTCTCTGTATGTTAAGTAGCTGTGGTTCCCTGTATTAATTATCATCTACTATAATAATAAGCTATTATGATGAGGATTGAGAGATGCACTAACCTATTAGTACAAAGTACTTAAGGGACAGTTTAATACTCTGTTAATTTAGCAAACTGCAGTAGGTTTAGCTCCAGGACCAATAACCTACCCATCCATGGATTCTTATACTAGTTTATGATACCAGAAATGAGTTTAGTTTTGTGAAACAATCCTTAAATCCAAGCATAAAATGGTAAGTTTCTCCCGTAACATTAATGCCATTATTACACCAGTGGAGCTATCTTGTCACATACCTGTCTTTCTTGATGTGGGTTATCACAATCAGTCTCAGGTTTTTCTTCTTACAAGATAAATGCTTTACTAACTGAGCTCTCACCCCAGGCCTTGAAATACCTTTGGAAAATAACATTAGATTTACAAATGAATATAATTTGGAAGGTGAATATTCCAATTGTCTAAGGAGAATAGCATTGCAGAAATTGTGGTTAGTTGTGAGATAAAAATAAGTGTGCTGATGTGGCAGTGGTTCTCTGTTTCAAGTAACTGAATGCACATTTTAAATGGATTATTCATTTAAATTTTAAGCCATCCTATGAGTTAATTGCAATTAATAAGGTAGCTAAAGCTCAGAAATCATACATTTAGAACATACTTATTATTGAAGGATTCCCCTAAATAACAGGATGTTAAACTAGCAGGCCTCCCAGTGTTCTCCTAAACTTAATTTTCAAATACTTTAAATATTACTATAATATGAACACCAAAACTAAAAATATGCTTAAAGTAAAGCAATAAGAGAGATTAATAATATGCTAGTTTCTCTCTGAGTTTGGAGAATAAGTTTGGAGAATCAATGAGTCAGATTGATGTGGATTCTTCTGAACATATAACTCTTCTGCATATCGATGTGCTAAAGATTATAAAAATATATGTGGTAAGATAGTAGTAAAATTAACATACACTTGCACCTGCATCCATATGAACATGTAAAAATAATAGAAAAATTGAGAATCAGTTCTAATAAATTGGATCTCTCTTCTACATGAACATGTTTTAGTCTTCAATGACAAGCTTATGCTTCTCCACTCTCTATCTCCTTTCCTTTGTTTGCTCCCCACTAATCTCCTTGAGAACAAAACAGTCTTTCAGGCTCTCTACCATGTCTTCACCTCTTAGATAGTGTTATGCTTGCAGTCTATGACCAAAAACAATGACTTTTCTTCCATCCCTTTGTTATTGTTATTGTGGTTACCTCATTCTGGGCATGCTCCTCTCTCTGACCAATTTCCTTTTCTTTTCTTTTTTTATTAAATGACACTACCAAATGGGAGATCTTTTCTTTTTCTTACATTAAAAGAAAGCTTCCACTTTTGAACTGAAACAAAAACAAAACAAAAAACACTGTATGGTATTATTTCGAACACGAGAATAAGAAACAGACTCACATAAAACTTCTAAGACCAAAGTTCTTTAATAACACAGAGAATTCTATATTTCTGGTTAGTTTTCTAAACATGCACAATGAGTCTCAGCGTTGATGGCTGCCTGGTTACTCAGCTAAACTGCTGGACATTTCCCTGGAAGTAACGAGCACACTGTCATTTGTTTTCTCCCACATTGTTTAACATTAAAGAAGTGATGACTCTTATTTCTCCCTATACTTTAGACAAAGACTTTTTAACAGAGTTAGCATAAGACTATCATATGTTCTGGTTTCAGATCAACAAGACTTCCAGAAGGTTTAGAAAATCAATTCCATTTCTTTGTCTTCATCTCTACTGCTGTTGTACTCATGTGGGCCACCATTATCACACCTAGAAAAACTTGCAACATCCTCTTAGCTAGTCTGTAGATACCAGGTCTTCTGTGCTATTTCTCACTCCACAGCCAGCTTGATCCTACAGAATTGAAAACCCCATTGTGTGTTTTCCTTCTGTGGACATTCTCTGGCCCCACCATCTCCACTACCCCTTATTTATGCTATGTGTATTTCAAACATCTCAATGCCTTTATGAATTGGCATTATGTTTTATTCTAATGATAAGCATGTACCCTTTTTCTGAAATACTTTTTTCCCAATTATCATTTACCTCACTGACTGGCTATAGAATATTCTCTCTTCCCAGATCCAGGGTTCTTCCAGAAGGACCTCGAGTCCAGGCCTGATATCTCTTCCCTTCACCCAGAATTCCCATCACCACATTTGCCATGCTGCCTTTTCCTCATCAGTGCCTTACCAGGCTGCAGCAAGGTGAAGGTATGGAGGGACTGTCTTTATTCTGATCTTCTTTGCAGCCCCAGAGTGTAGCACAGAAAAGGGGTTCATAAACGGAGTGTCATCTTTCTTACCACAAAAAACAAATTGTGAGAAGTATTATGATATTTATATGATAAGTGAAGAAGATATAGAGGGGAAGAGTGTGGTGTAATCCTATAACATCCTTTGAAGGATCAATTCCCTAATTATTTTTCACGAGCATGCATTATACCTCAAACATTAGTTTACATGCTGATTTTCATAATCCCTTCTGTTACACAAAAATTTTAAACATAATGCAAATATAGTACTTCATGCATTGGAGACTGACTCACAGGAGGTAAAAGCTACACAGTATCTACTTGGTCCACTCTAATTACTACTGTCTTTCTGAGGAAGCTGTTTGGATATGTGAACTTTTTCTTCCAGTATGGTGAAGAACCAAGGATCCCGAGTTTGTCATTACCAGAGAAATTATGCTGTAAAGCATGTACTACTCGAAAATGGGACTAGAACATTACATCTTTCATTTATTTTGTAGTAAAATAATATTTTTCCAACAAGAGGCAGCTGCCATCCAACTCATTCAAGGTCTCTATTTATATTTTCCATGAAGGGAAAGCTTTTGTTTTCTGTTTTGATTACTTTTCTTTGATGGTGTGCCCAGTACCACAAGATGAAATGAGAAACATTTTTAAAGTCTATGTGAGTTTACATTACAGCAAAGCCCCATGCCCTTGAAGAGCTGAGTTGACAAGCTTCATCCCTTTAGCAGTTGTTTCACTTTGTCTCATCCAAAGAAACTCCTATCAGATGAAGACCTGCCATTAAAAAAATCCCAGAAACATCTTTGGTCTGCCCTCTCTGGTAGCTTATAGGGAAACAAAAAATTTAAATATGCATGTAACCATGCGTACAGATGCACATATACAAGAATGTCTACCATAGCTGCTTTAAATGGCAAAGAATTGAACAACAAACTGCACATTTAAAAAGTTAGTCACTGAATATATTGCAGCTCACATGTAGTATGGAATATATACAATCATATAAAAAAAGAGTCAGAAATATCCACAAATATCCATTTGTTGTTGAGTGAGAAAAATAAGGATGAAGAAAAAGGAGTGTGAGAGAATTCCTTCTAAGTGTCAGGTTTCGAGACATCTAGTGACTTGTGGGGCTGGAAAGGCACTTGAATAGGGGAGCTGCTGGTCCAAATCAAGAGGGAAGTAAGGAAGTAACCCAACCCTCCCAATCTCAAGGACTGTCAGGAGTAGGACTGTTTCTTCCCTGCTCTGGGCCTGCATGTGCCTGTACATGTAGCCTTACATCCCTATCTCTGCCACCCTTGAGGTAGTCACATAGCTTGGTGGCCAGATTACAGATTAAACTTTCCCTCTCCTTATAAGGACATGCCCAGCAAGCACGTGACATTCTTCTCTGTGCAAATGAGGTATTCCAAGCACCTTCAATAATGTACTGGCACAAGTCAATACTGTACACTCACCCTGAAAATCCCTATGCACTCCCCAAGGTCTATATAGTCTTTGCTCACCTTCAATATGAAGAGTTATTTCACTGAAAGCTATATCTGGAGAAGCTATATTCCTACTCCTACCCCCACCTCCCAATGACCGAGATTCTGTCTAATTTACTTATCTAGCTAAGTTTCATTCCTTCCAGTCCACCAGCCTGGATACCCCAAGGGGAAAAGCAAACCCAGACAGCATGTCTTTGTGTAGATGTATGGATACAGAGAGGGTTGTGGAAGATAGAAGATAGAAGGATCACACACACACACACACACACACACACACACACACACACACACACACACACACATATATATATATAAATATATATATATATATATATATATATATATAAGATATAATAGATGGAGGATTGATTATGGTTGATAGTAGACAAAGTTTAAAGTGAACTATAGTTCATGGAGTACAGGTTCCCAGAATTACCTAATTGTTAAGGGATATTTCTAACCATGAAACTACATCCCAAACCTAAACTAGCTGTCTACAGAAACTAGGTGTCTGTGCTTGTCCAATTAACAACCCATTTTCACCATTAAGATTGAAAGTTATCTATAACCCAAACTCTATGTACAAGGGCTGATGTTTGCTCATCTCTTAAAGATGGATTTTTAAAAAATGAAACATATTGTTTCTTATGAATGATAAAGATTGTTACTGTTAACTCCAGTTGTCAATTTGATGAGGTCAAATCCCTTGAAAGATAAGCCTCTGGTTCTGCATCTGAAGGGATCTCCTGATTAGCATATGAAAGTGGGAAGACCCAACCACTGTAGGTGGAACAATTTCCTGAGCTGGGATCCTGAGCTATATGAAAAGGAGAAAGTGAACTAAGCATAGGGATGCCTGTGAACCAAAACTAAAGCTTTTCTCTCGTAAGCTACTCTTCTCAGAGTTGCTACTTGAGCAGAGCAACAGAAAAGTAACAAATGCAATGTAAAACTCCTTGAGGTAGTTTAATTTTATTACAGAATACATACAAATTTTTGGTTAAATCCTCCACCTAGAGAAGACATTACCTCTAAAATAACCATGCCACATTTGATTGAAATTCATTTCCACTGTTAATAATTCAGTGCTATTACAGAAGCTGTCACAGTTATGAGCCAATATTAGAAAGCCTGCCTTACACTGAGACACAATCTGTGGCTGATTAGCTTGTAGTCTTCCTCCAGACTCTGCTCCTTTGAGATTCAGAAAACACATAAAATCCTTCTATAACTCAGCCACTCCTCAGAAAAGTAATTCCATGGAGAATTATTAAATATTTCATCCCAGGATGAAAGGAATTCCCGGGATACTAACTCAAAGCAGGCATCTGACACTGAGAGGCGCCTAGAAATTCCTACCCTAATTATGCAAAACTCCTCTCCAGTTTTAATGTCACCAGTTCTTTATTGTCCCCTCTCCTAACATTTTTAACACAATTCTTAACCCAGATTATGCATTTAAAATGAACAAAAACTGTACATATTTCTCTGGCTGTGGTTTGAATAGCATGATGGGCAGTTGGTCATCACACTGGCCTTTCCTCTCCAGTACCATAAAAATCCAACCTCCTGCACAGGCAAATATTGGATAAATATTTATGAAAGATATTTCTTTCTCATGTGAGCTCAGTGGTTTTAATTCTTCTATTAAGCTTCTCATGTGTGGATGTACCGACAGCATATGCATGATTGACACAAATGATTGGGAAATAAATAATAAACCACACATGTCGTGGAAGTTAGGGGGTTGTTGTTTTGTTTCGTTTTTTTAAAAGAAGAAGTCAGATCCATTTTAGGAAATCCTAATGAACTGTTTACATGAATTCAGTCATCTGTCATAATTAAGCGATGTTTCCAACATAAATGGTTACTGTTTTCAAGTAAAATAATTGAACTGAAACCTGACTTGATACATGATTCAGAATAAGGATTTACTGCTGTCTGTTAAATGCACATAGTCATAATTGGTCAGAACTTCATTTGTTATTTTTGCTTTCAATTCTTTTCATCACTTGAAACTGACTTATAGAAAGCACTAAATTAATATAATCACTCCACCTTTTGACTTCTATCTTAGGCTAAATATACATACAATACTGATAAATCTTCAAAGGAGAGAGACAGTTACAAATGCTTCATTTGTGGCCAACTATTAAAGCAGTGGTTCTCAACCTTCCTAATGCTGTGAGGTGACCCTTTAATATAGCCCCTGTTATAGTGACTCCAAACTATAAAATTATTTTGTTGCTACTTAACTGGCATTTTGGTACTTTTTAAAGTAACATTTATTCACCTGATTTAATTGTCATCTCAGAGGCTAACTGTTGAATAAGCTCACTCTTTCTAGTTCTTTCTGAGCTCTGGTTGGTTGGTTCAAATCAGCAGTTCTAGCTCAAACTCTTCTACAAGCTGACTGACTCAGTCTGGCTTCTCCCAGCTTCTGACTGAAAGAAGAGAAAAGTTAGCTTTGGGAATTTGTTCTAATATACTTATTCCTTGTTTTCTGGCTTCAACTGCCTCTGCTGACCTGCACTGAACTTCATGAACTCAAAAATGAACTCAATTTCACTGCATTGCACTGTACTCACTATACCAACTACTCAAAGGACTGACTTAACTTCACTGCACTGAACTCAATTGACTGAGCAGAACTGACTCTCTCTCTCTCTCTCTCTCTCTCTCTCTCTCTCTCTCTCTCTCTCTTTCTCTCCTACTGCTGCTGCTGCTGCTGTTGCTGCTACTACTACTGCTGCTCCTAAATAGTTGTTCTTTCCTGTGATGTTTTGATAAGTGTTAGGTATATCCTATCTCTGACTCATTCTGTCAAATCTTTCTCTGACTCATCACTTTGTCTGCCCCTCAATTAGACAACATTGCCGTTTCCCCCTACACACTAATTTTACCTTAAAGATATGTACTCAGGGCATATCTGTACTCTAGCCAAAGGGATTAAAAGTGTGTGATCTCTTGCCATAGCAGACATGTTGCTGAATTTAAATTCCTCTACAGCTATTGTGCCAGGAAATGTTTGTGAACCCCAAAAAAGACCATCAAGGAGTTGATTCCAATGTAATAGCATTGAGATCTCTTTATTTAATCTCAATCTTGGGCTCCCAACCAACCCTGATACAGCAGGAAGATAGAACCCTGAGTCTAGTTTTAGGTAAGCACTTATAGAGGCAAGAAGGGGTATCTACCCTGATATACATCTGATCAGGTACCACTGTGACCTTTAACATGATTAGCTGGTGCTGGGAGCCAAACCGTTAACTTAGCTTCTGTTTTCCTCCTGATTGGTGTCTGTTAGGAAGTGAAGTGTCAGGGGCAGCCTTGTAGCCTGGAGGTGTAAATTTGCCGGAGAATAACCTAGAAACTGGTGATGGGCACAGGTCTTCTTGGCGAGGTAACCTAGAAATGGGAACTAGGTACTGGCCTGTTAGTTAACTTGAGTTCAACATTAGGTCAGGTTCTCTAAGATGGAGTCTGAACCCAAAAGATTTGGTGTCTCACAGCTACTGTTATTTATCATAATGTACGATATTTGTGTACAAAATTTTCTGATGGTCTTAGGTGACTCCTATGGGATTGTTGGACTACCAAAAAGATCATGACCCTCAGGATGAGAACCACTGAATTAAAATCTGGTAAGTGTCAAAAGGATCTTATTGAATATTATTATCTTTTCCTGGTCGAACTTAAAGGCCCTTATCTTTTTTCCATCCTGGTACATTACTCTTGTTTGGTTTGGTTTTGATTCTTTTTATGTGTAGGGATCTGAACCCAAGATCAGCATGCATGGTCATCAACATACCATGGAGTTACACTCCCAACCTTTGTCAAAATGTTGATACAGAGTCTTGCTAGTGGTCTTAACAGGCCTGGAACTTGCAATCTTTCTGCAAGCGTAGGCAATATTATAAGCCTGGACCACCATGCCTGACTCATAATTATTTTTGTTCAGTTGAACATTTCATATATATTTCAAATAATATTTTGCTATTGAGTCACCAATTTTCCATAATTACCCTTATGTTTGTGGTTATATAAATGTTTTTACATTAAATGTCTCTCAGTTAATTGGAAGGATTGTACATTCTTATATTGGGTGATCTGAATTTATTTGAACACTTAATTACCAATCCAGTTTTTACTGCATCTACATTTTTGATGTACATAGCTTCCATGTGGTACTTGTAAACATGACCCTTGTTGAAAAAGCTGAGGAAAACAGGTCTTTGCACTGGGAGTCTACTTTTTGAAGAATAGTGTTTGAGACATGAATAAGAATAGGAAATATGGTATAGAAGAAAATCTAGGCCCTATTGTGTACCAAGGATTCTGGTAGTAAGTAAATCTACATGTGCTAGACATTAACAATTTAAATTACCATTTTGGAAATAGTTTTTCAAAGAGACAAACTGTTTATAATTTCTCTGGGTTATGAAAAATGATATGTCATTAAAATTAATTCAAACATTTCTTTTAAAACTGTCAAATGGCTTTTGTTTCCCACACCCAAAACTTAATTATTGTGAACAAAGGTGTACCCAGAGCTTTTTATTCTGTTTTGATTTTGCACACACTCCATGTTCTTGCCAAGCAATGTTTTAAGTTAGCTTGTGTTGGGTCATCTTCAAAGCATTACTTCACTGGAAACCCAAAAGAAAGCAACTCTGAAGTTGTCCTTCCCATCTAACTCTGCTCCCATTTTCAAATCACTTTCCTAAACAACTGCTGCTCTTTCCAATCCAATACTAAATCGCATGAAAAAAAGAAAAGTAAAGGAAAGAATAGAAGAGAAATGAAAAGAGGAGAGGAGAGGAGAGGAGAGGAGAGGAGAGGAGAGGAGAGGAGAGGAGAGGAGAGGAGAGGAGAGAAGAAAAGGAGAGATAGAAATAAACTTAAAATAGCAGGTTGTCCACATGACAAAGAGCTTCAGGTAGAGTCAAGCAGATAGCAAATCATGCCAGCACTGGGGATCACAGTGACCTAGGGTTCCTTAGCACAAGGAAAAGCAAGACAGTTCAGGTGATGTTCCCCACTTCCCTGTTAACTGAGCAAAATCATGTATCATGAGGATGGCAGGAAGATCTTCATGGATAAAGGAATGAATTCAAATCTTTTGTTTGTAAATAACTTCAGAAGTCTTATGCATCATGAGTTTATTTGGCCAGAGACAGATCAAAGACCAGGTCCTGTCCTTAATTTTGTTCTCTAATACAAGTCCCAATTTTTGTGAGCAAATATAGACAATTATCTGTTACAAGTTGCATGATGTGAAGCCATTCTTTCTCAAATCCAGGGTGCCTACAAAAAATCTATAAATCTATAAAATGGGTTAACAAAACACAAAGCCATCTTTATAATATAACATAAACAACAAATACCACCTACCCTAGCTACATACTTGCTCTGAACATACCTAATCACCACCCTGTGTGCTTGTGTAGGAGAGAGAAGGGGGAGATGTTTATATTTTTGCATGTGAGCACACACACATTTAAGCCAGAGGTTTGTGTCAGGTGTCAACCTCTGACACCTCATATTTTAAGGCAGAGTCCAGAATCTCCCACTGAACCTGAAGCTCACTCATTTGACAAGACTAGCTAGTTGGCCAGCAAGGTTCAGGGAGTGTCCAGTCTCTGCCTACCCTGTGCTAGGATGATAGGCATGTGCATGTCCAGCTTTTTATATGTGTGGTGTACATCTGACTTCAAGTCCTCATGCCTGTGCAGCAAGCATATCAGTGGCTGAACCAGATTTAAAATTCAGAGAGAGAGAGAGAGAGAGAGAGAGAGAGAGAGAGAGAGAGAATGTGTGTATGCATGTGTGTGTGCATGTTCACGTCGAGTGTGAGTACATTCGTGTGTAGGCAAGAAGTTGACATCCAGTGTCTTCTTCAATATTTCTTTAATATATATGTAAAATTAATGTATATTTACACATTTTTTTGTATGCAAAAGGGCCATGTGCACTCAAGCATCCAAGAAGGCCAGTAGATGGTGCCCAAAGCCTTGGAACTCAAGTTACAGGTGGTTGGAAACTGCCTGATTTGGGTGCTAGGAATTAAAACAGGGTCCAGTGTAAGTACAGCAAATACAGCAAGTGCTCTTAACTGCAAGGTTGTCTCTCCAGTACTGTTTGAGGCAAGATCTTTTATTGAACCCAAAGCCCTCACCCATCAATTGGACTAGTAGATCAGTGAACTCTTGGGCTCTGGTTAGTTTTACCACATCCACAAAAATGGTTACAGGTGAGCAATGCAATACCTAGATTTCATATGCTGCCAAGGGGGACACAAGTCCTCTTGTTTGCACAGCAAGCATTTTTACCCACTTATCCATGCTCCATTCTTTCACAGTGCTGGGGATCAGACTCAGGATGTGTGCATATGAGGTGGCTTAGGGTGTTTAATGCTGTGGTAAAATACCCTTCATGACCATAAGTGACTTACAAAGGAAAGGGTTTATCTGGCTTACATTTCCACATCATAACCCATAATCAAAGGAAGTTAGGGCAGGACCCTAAGGGTAGAGGCCATAGAGGGGTGATGCTTAATGGCCTGGTCCCCATCGCTAGCTTGGCCTGCCTTCTTATACTGTCCAGAGCCACCTGTCTGAGTTAGCTCCACCCACCATAGGCTAAGCCCTTCCATATTAATCATCAATCAAGAAAATGAACCGTAGGATTACCAAGTGGGGGCCTTTTTTTCAACTGAGATTCCCTCAAAATGACTCTAGTTTATGTCAAATTGACTAAAAAATTAGCCAGCACACTACATAGATACTCTGTTACTGATCTATATTCCCAGACATGTTCCTTGTCCTTAAGTAGCAAAAGAAAGATTTGACCTAGGGCCTAAACTACCTTT
Organism: Grammomys surdaster; assembly: GCF_004785775.1. Taxonomy (NCBI): domain Eukaryota; kingdom Metazoa; phylum Chordata; class Mammalia; order Rodentia; family Muridae; genus Grammomys; species Grammomys surdaster. The sequence goes on along the minus strand of NW_021604736.1, from coordinate 2,259,264 downwards.
ACTGTTTACAACTTTGCCAATACTCTAGACCCTCTATACTTATTTATAGGGAACCAATCCTTACCTTCTCTTTTCTTTACATCTGTCAAATTTATTGTTCCAGACATACTACAAGTGCCTGAGATAAAATAATACATCAAAATTTTACTGAAAGTTTGAAAATTAGGTTATTAATTGAAGCATTTTTTGTAAAATTCTAAACTTACCCTATTTCTTCAATTAATATGATAGTTGTTGATAGTTTTTATTGTGTTTGGTTAAGGCTATCTTTGAGTTTCTATTTCTATCATCCTATGGAAATAATAATGATTATAAGAATATTTTAGTCATAATTTTACAAAAGTACAATTAGATAACAAGCACAATTAGATAACTCAGGCTAAAACAAATATCCACATAAAATACCATCTAAATGTTAGAGAGATTGCTCAGTGCGTTGCAGAGATTGCTCAGTGGGTAAGAGCACTTTCTGCGTAGGCATTGGGATCTGAGTTTGAATCTTCATAACACACACACACACATGCACACACACATGCACACACACACACACAATCTGGGCATGGCCACATACCCAAACTCTATGGGAAGTAAACACAAGAGGATTACTGTAGTATAGGCTTGGATTTTTTAAAAACCTATTTTTAATAAGGGTTCTCAAATGCTTCGACTTCCTTTCTAGCTCACCATCCAAAGGTAGGGAAGAAAAGATGGTAAATAGTACAAGGGGATGTGGACCTGCTTAGAAGTAGTTCCTTGAGGTGATTCAAATCTCTGCTTGTCAGGATACCAGCAGTCCAGTTCAGTAGTGTCAGGATACCAGACGTGAATCAGAAATGATGGCATCATCTAGCAGAAACTGCCAGTCCTCCACTGAATCAGTACAAGTCTTCAAGAGTGACCAGGACCAGCTGGGATGCCAGAAGAAATTCTCTAAGGTGCTTCTCTCAATGGAGTGAGGGTCAGTGAAGATGAAGGTGGGATACCACTGAAGCGTTGCAAAGCTAGCTATGTAAGCACATTCTCACTGTCCATTGAGTCCTATTTATACTTTCTCTAAACATCATGTATCTTCCCACGGGTCTTGCCTCAGCAAAACATGTGAGGCAGCCTCACTATGTGAGTCTGTATCAGCTGACATATCCAGAAACTTCTACTTCACTGTAGTCTATTGGATTCCAGCCAAGTTTCAGGTTTAGTGAAAGACCCTGTCTCAAAGAAATAAGGCAGAGAGAGAAAAAGCAGGATGCCCATTGTACTCCTCTGCCTTTAGTGCATACATAGGATCACAAATTCCCACACCAAATACATACATACAACACATACAGACCACTTATAAGTGCCACTTTTACATAAATGCAAAAAGTAATTAAAACTATTTAAGAAAGTTTTAATAGCAATAGTTAAGGTAATTCATGTACTTGTTATCCTAATTTAATTATTTTACATTGTACACATATATTGAAATTTGATGTTTCCCAGAGCAAAGCACAACTCTTGCCTTAAAGGGAATAAGAAGTAGTTTGCTCTAAACCAAATGTAAGTAGCCATGGTGTGAGAACATAGGTTCTGGTTATATTGAATGACATGTTGCAACATGAAAGTGCTTACATGAACTTTTTATTGTCATAGAAGAAAATAAAATCATAAGTCAAAGTATTTGAACGTATTTGAGGTTACAGTTTCATCAAAGCAGAGAAGTATCTTCTATAGGTCTTAGATGTTATCTGATGATATTGTTTGTTTAAGAGTAAAAAAAGAAATATTATGAGTAAATTATATTTAATAGTACTTTGTATCTTTATACAACTTAATCTTTTAAAAATAATAATTTTTGAGAATTCCATACATGATAACTGCATCTACATAGCTCTTTTCCTTCCTCCACCCAAATCCGCTCATGTCCCCTTCCAAATCCATAATCTCTTCTTTAATTATTATTGTTACATACGCACACATACACATGCATTCACAAACATACATACATACATACATACATACGTACGTACGTACGTAATACATACATACACATTCATACATATAACCTACTGAGTCTATTTACCAGTTTTTATATTTTCATGTGTCCAGGGCTGGCTACTTGGAATTAGACATCAGATTTATGAGCTTGTTATTGGAGGAAGCTATCTGTTAATTAAAAAGATGCTAGACCAGATACAGAGACAGACAATAAATTTCCATTAAGAGGACTATAAATAGTACAAAGTAGCTCTGACTCTGGATCTTCAACACTCTAGCTCTCTACTATAGCACTGTTTCAATTAGCTCAAGAATCTTCACCATAGGGTTTTTTTTCCTGAAATTTTCAGTTCACACATGATATCCTACAAATATAAACAATTATTATATGTTCACTATAATTTATTATTTTTTGAAAAAAAAATAAGATAGTGGGATGTTGGATCATCAGGTCTCAGCAATAAAGGTACTAACAACCAAAGGAGACAACTTGAGTTCAATCCCCAAGATCCATGTTAGATGGAGAAAAAAAAATCATTAAATTGTCCTCTGACACCCTTCTCTGCCCCACTACACACACAAATCAAAACCGTGGTGCTGTATATTGTCAACATATATGATTTTATCAAATACAGTCCAATGAGGTTAAACAGAAAAAGGAGCTCCCACAGGCTTAATACCAAGTAGGGGGCTTTCCTCACATTCAGCAAATATGAAGAGGGGGGGGATTCATGAAGGGATGAAGGGCTGGGAGCACACAGTAAGTAAAAACTGGAGCACCATCTACTAGGCCAGCTCTCGCTAAGTTGGAATACTAGCTCTTGATTTCTAGAGCTCCCTGTATCTTGATACTTGCAGTGTGGAAACCCAATGGCTTTATAGTCAGGCTATGTCTTAGTTAGGGTTTTTACCACTGTGAACACACACCATGACCAAAGCAAGGCTTATAAAGAACAACATTTAATTGGGGCTGGCTTACAGGTTCATAGATTCAGTCCATTATCATCAAGGTGGGAGCATGGCAGTATTCAGGCAGATATGGGGCTGAAGTTTCTGAGAGTTCCACTTCTTGTTCTGAAGGCAGATAGGAGAAGACTGGCTCCCTTGTGATTGGGAGGAGGATCTTAAAGCCCATGCCCACAGTAACACACTTTCTCCAACAAGCCCACACCTTCTCCTCAAGGCCACATGTCCAAATAGTGCCACTCTCTAGGCCAAGCATATTCAAACCACCACAGGTGACACTTGGTATTTTTCTCTAGAAGTTCAGCAAACCTCTCCAGATGTGGCTTCATCTATGAGCACCCCTGTGCTCATATGAAACATCTTCATCCCTAATCCCCCCTAAAAAGGTCCATAACTTGTCTCTTTCTGCCATCACAGCTGGTTCAGCTCTGTACTTACCAGCACATTAAAAACTGTGACAAACATGATGAAGCATAAACAGTTGCTGTCCCTTTTCCCCTGGGAAGAGACTAAGAACAACTGACTCTCTTGACCCCAGACTACTCATACTCTGGTTTCCCTCCCAGTCACTCACCCATCAAATTCCCTTGCAAGTGAAGCATTCCCAGATATATTTTTTCCTTTCATTTATCCAACTACAATGTTTCTGAACCTCTTTTAAGGCTTGGGAAAATTTATAAAGTCAGAATTAATATAATTACCATAGTCTTTCATTTAAATCTCCTTGAATGTAAGTTTTTAAGAGTAAATAATATTAAATATAAATTTCAAGTGCTGCTAGATTTCAATTACTTATTCACTTACAACCATCAATTTTATATTATTTTTGTTTTTTCCATTAATTTATTTATTTATTCATTTCATATCCCAATCACAGCCCCCCTTCTCCAAGTCCTCCCTCATACAGCCCCTCATCCCATTTCACTCTCCCATATTTGTTGAGAAGGGGGAACCCTCCCAGTAACAACCCACCCTGGCACATCAAGTCACAGCAGGACTAGGCACAACCTCTTCCACTGGGGCCAGCAAGACAGCCCAGTTAAGGGACTAGGATCTAAAGGCAGGCAACAGAGACAGGGATAGCCCCTACTCCAGTTGTTGGGGGACCCTCATGAAGAACAACCTGCACATCTGCTACATATGTAGGGAGACCTAGGTCCAGCCCTGGTTGGTGGTTCAATCTCTGGGAGCCTTCATGGTTCCAGGTTAGTTGACTCTGTTAGTCTTCCTGTGGAGTTTCTATCGACTCTGGGTCCCTCAATTCTTCCCCCAACTCTTCCACAGGACTCTCAGAGTTCGATCTAATAGTCATCAAAAGTGGAGGGAGGGAGGGAACTGGGTAGAAATGGGGAGGAGGAGAAGAACAGGGTAGGGGAGGATTAGGTGTAGGAAGAGTTAGGGAGAAAGGGCCTGGAAAGTGAATGAAAATCAGTGGTGGAGGGAGGAGAGGAGCATTTCTAGGACATGTCAGAGACCAGGGATGGGGGAGGCTTCAGAGAGTCTATGAAGGTGACTCGAGCTGAGGGAGATATGGAGCTTGAAGTGACCACCTCCTGTAGACAAAAAGGAGTACGCCCAGTGGAGGGATAAGGACATTAACCCACCTACAAAACTTGACCCAAAATGTGTCCTACTTACAAAAAGTTCAGGGACAAAGATGGAGTAGAGACTGAGGAAATAGCCAACCAATGACTGGCTCGCCTTGAGACCCATTAAATGGGCAAGAACCAGTCTCTGACACCATTAATGGTACTCTGTAATACTTGAGGATAGGAGCCTAGCATAACTGTCCTCTGAGAGGCTCCACCCAGAAGCCTGCCAAAACAAATGCAGAGACCCACAGCCAAAATTCATATTATTTTTAATTTAGGTAGAGATGCCCTATTTTTAGCTTAGGCATCTACTTACATGAGTCAGTAGAAAGCAGAAACAAGTTCAGGTTGTGTTGGTATGATGTGATGGCAAAACCTTTAACCTCAGCCCTCAAGGCAGAGGCAGACAGATCTAACTTTTAAGCCAACTTGGTCTACAGAGCAAGTTCCAGGGTCATGTCTACAGAGGAGACACTGTCTCAACAAACACACAAAAAGTAAGTTCAAGTTGAAAGATAACTGCTTCCTGTCTGTTTAAATTCCCATGGTAACTGTGATGACAAATAGAATTTAAGGGATTGAAAAGACTTGAGAAAATATGAATAGTCTTAGGAAATCATGTGAAAAGTCATCATGACTGCCTTTCTGACCACATCGCTTACCTTACCATCATGTATTTGGTGAAAGTAAGCAAACAAACAAACAAAACAAATGAAACATTTTCCATCTGACCAAAACTATTCAGTCATTTTGCAAAGTGAAGGAAGCATGAAATAAGCTTGAAAAATGAAAATGACAAGAATTCAGGCTTGAAGAGATGCCTCAGTTAATTGAGTGCTTCTTGCCACACAAGCATAAAGACATGAGCAGATCCCTAGCACCTATAAAAAAGCCAATACACATCTCTAATCCCAATGCTGGGAAGAGAGACACAATCAATGTGCTCTGGGATTGTGGGCCAGGCATTCTACCCAAATCAGTAAGGTCTAGGTTCCATGAGGCACCCTGTCTCAAGAAGTCAAGTTGATGGAGATTGAAGAAGACCTTTGAAGTGGACTTGTAGCCTCCACATGCATGTGTACACACATTGTACATACATACACACACACACACACACACAAACACACACACACACACATACACACACTCACACACACACACACACACACACACACACACACACACACCTCCTTCCAGTATCCAAGAGATGTGGCTATAATTCACTTCCAGGCTCACTAACACACAGTAAATTCGCCAAGGACCTTGCCTGCTTTCTGATAGAATCCTGCAGAAATTCTAAATTCAGCTTCCTTGATGTTTTAAACTATGACAAGCCTCAAAAGGAACCCAGTTAGCTATAAAAGCCCTGAACTTGAACTGAAAGAGGCAGGAGTTTTTTTTTTTTAAGTAATAAAATAAAATAAACTTTTTTTTTCCTCTCAAAGATCAAGAGAACAGAATGAATTGTTTACATAACTGGGTTCAGCTCACTTTATTCTCCAGATCCCTCTGTTAGCTCCACTAACATCCAGCACATGAGTTCACCTCACTGGCCACGTCTCCATACATGGGAAAGGACACATATGGGGTGGAGTGCCAAATTTATGACATAAAGAAGACACTAATTTGCCCAAGGTGACTCTGTGCTGCAAATTCATGGCATAGACTTTTATGCCAGTTTATAGTTTAATAAGATTTATTGTGCAGTATGAGCATTTCAATGATCTCTACAGGGAAAGAAGTGGTTTTATTGAGAAAACAAGGCCATTGTTGGTAGTAAAGTTTTATTATAGGGTCTTTCAATATAGTAATAATTTACCACTATTTAAATTCCAAAACCAGTAGACTGGAGCCTTTGAGGTATCTTGAATGTCAGTTTTCAGGCCTGGTAATGATGAGCAGAAATGAGCAAAAGAGATAGAAGAAAGGTTACAGAGGACTAGTGGGGTGTCTGTAAGCTAGCCCAGCCCTCTAGTAGAGTAGCAGTAACCTGTGTGGTTGATGAGAAAAGAGATACTCAAGTCACTCGCCTTGCTTCACCCCTAGAACAGTTGCCTGGAATACAATAAACAGCTATGTGTGTGATTTTCTTTTATTAATACCTATCAAATTGTATTTATTTACTTAATCTTGTTTGTTTATAAATTTAACATGAAATCCTTATAGCAGCTCCATTTCACAGATAAGGTCAAGTACTCTAGGCCAAATTCACTATAAACAGAGCCTCAGATGGACATTCTTGTATGAGAGATTTATTGAAGAAGAGGAAGATGAGGGCACCCTTTGAGAAATCTAGATTATGATTGACATCAAAGGCTGAACTTACAGGAAGAATGTGGCTCAGCACTTGTGATCCTGGCATCAGCCCATCTTTGGCAGCAGGTAAGGCTTGCAATTCTGTCAGAGCTGGAAGGGGGTAGCTGTGAGCTGTTAGCTACTGATGTCCATCGTCACCACCAGCACAGTTCGGTGCCTTGACCTAGTGTGAGGTACCTGGGAAAAGTCAGGCCTGCACTTGAAGGCAAACACCTGAGTATGACAGATGTGTCTTCACTGATCTTGCTCCATCAAGTCTCAGAATTGTTCTAGAAACACAGCACTCAGATTCCATGCCTCCTAACTGAATGACATGATTCCAAGGACAGATAATAGGGCCTTAATCAAAACATCCAAAAAAAGCCATCTTTCAGGAAATACCACTAAGCATAGGGAAAGAATCTACATTGTATTCCTAAAACAGAGACCCAAGCATACTAATCCTAATAGGAAAAGAAAGCATCAGACCCTCCCACTGCTGACAGCACAATAGCTTTACTTCAGAGAAGGGCTTCCCAAACACAACATGATCTGATCCTATGTACTCACCACCTGATCCAAGGTACCCACCTATCCAAGGTTCAGGTACATTCAAGGGCTCACCAATCCTCCCAACAGTAATCTCACACTACATATCTGAGTCAATATCACATTCTTGATGCTTGCTTGCTGACTGCCACTGAGTAGCTCACTTTGTAGGAAGGGTCTTTATCCATTACTATCATTCTTAGATAGAATGCAAATCTTTGTTTTATGCCCTCCAAGTGATGGCTGTGCTACTCTCCCCATGTACACATCATGATCTACAGCCCTCTAAGAGCTGGCAATTTTTCTCACTGGATTAGCTATGTTCTTGAAAGCAGAAAAAAAGATGACTGTTTGTTTAGTCCCAAATAATAGAAACTCAAGCCAGATCAGCTTAAGTTAAAATATATTTTGTTAGCTGCTAAGATGAGAGGCTGTTTTCAGACATGATTTTGAGGAGTACAAAGAGTATCAGTCTGCTACTCAGCTTTGGCTCTCTGTTGCCATGACAGTGAACATGATCACATCTTTAGACTTTTTGTTACATGTCCAATTTCCAGCTAAAGAAGTTAGCCTTCATCCCAAAAAGCACATGACCCTTAATGGCCAATGATTCCAAGAGAGTAATCTCTCCCGTAGAAGACCTTGTCCCTTCTATATCTATCGTTGACAACTTCTGAACACATTCTTGAATCTACAATATAGGTATGCTCACTGATTGACTCAGGTTGTATGTCCAACTTCTATTTTATTAATGTTCTGTTATAAACCCCATGAGTGGCCTACTAAATGGAAAAGAAGAGTTCTGATAAAAAGGGACAGAGAAGAAATGATAAACTAACAAAATCAGTACCCACCCACTCCAGTACCAGTAATTATGACTCCTGAAAGAGAAGAAAGTTTAGAAAGTCAACAACAGCAAAGAAACGGAATGAGGAGGCACCAACTGGGAGGAGGGGAAGAGAGGTGCTATTGTGGAGGACCCGACAGAAAGGCGTTAGCAGTTGGCAGCCTGACAGAAAACTGGGAAATGAAGCCTAAGGTCTTCAGGTCAGTATGTTTGAGAAGCCCTTGTTCTGAAAAAGACCAAAAGAAAGCTCTCTCATCATTTAAGACAAATAGTATTGCTTTTATGGGCTTCAGAATAAGTAAGGTATCTAATAAAACCTCATGAATATGGGAACAAAAGTCATAAGGTTGCTGGTTTTAACAAGTTGTTAATAAAAATTATCTTTAATCTTTTAGGGACCTAATGAAAAGCAATGAAGTCTAAGAAGCCTTTCTGCTCTCTTGTTAGCCCCCTGTCTAAAATAAAAAGGAAGGCTGGAAAGAGGGAAGGAAGAGAGGAAGGAAGCCAATGTAATAAATTCTTCAAATGGCAGAGTATTAACTGTTCTGTGTCCACAGCTTAATTTTTCTTTGTTTGCTTTTCTACTTTTTAAAAAAAGAATCCTGGTCCACCCTGAACCCCCTCTCCAAGGTTGGAGCAATTTCTTGTCAGTACTACTGAATTTGTGGATTTGTATGTAAACAGTATTTGAAGTCACATGGTGTGGTCACAGGCCTTCACATATAATGCTAACACTGGTGACTCACCATTGGCAGGCTGGAAACACAGAGATAACTCCCAAGGAGCAGGGACACTGCCTTGCACTGCAGTCCTGGCAAAGGCTGAGGAAAGCCTTTACCATTCGTTGTCTAGGATGGGTTTTGTCATCATATCGTATTTATTGTTAACGAGTTACACCTACAACATGAGCCTGCCATCTCCAATACAGAAGATCAAACCTCACTGTTACATGAGTTAACTCATCTTCTCCCTGCAGTCAGATGATGCTGGACAGTCACTATCTGATCAAGTCAAGTCAACAACTGCCATACTACTGTGGGAACTGAGAAGTGGCTTTTAATCTTTACCCACATCCCCCCACCAAACAGGAAAATAGTTAAGTTTCTAAGTCTTCTAATCTCATTGTAGTCTTTAAATGCTCTCATCTGGGAATGCTAGACATGAAAGAGTAGAGAGAGAGAGAGAGAGAGAGAGAGAGAGAGAGAGAGAGAGAGAGGGT
>NW_021604736.1:2205350-2249422 GCF_004785775.1 Grammomys surdaster | reverse complement strand
GAGAGGGAGAGGGAGAGGGAGAGGGAGAGGGAGAGGGAGAGGGAGAGGGAGAGGGAGAGGGAGAGGGAGAGGGAGAGGGAGAGGGAGAGGGAGAGGGAGAGGGAGAGGGAGAGGGAGAGGGAGAGGGAGAGGGAGAGGGAGAGAATGCTAGAAATTACTCAGTAATAGACTATCTATAAGCATTTTTTGTTATTATGTCCTCAAATGAGAGTAAGATTTTTAGGAACATTTCAATGGCATAGACCAGCTTAAGTTTCTCTCCCAGTATCTGAGACTGACTTCATGGGATGGCCCCTCATCTAGCATCCTCCTAGGAAGCAGGCTTCACTATAAGTCATTAATCTCAGCCTCGTTCTTCAATTCACATATAAACTCTTTCCAGTAGCTTTCAAACTTTATTGTGTTTTAAACATCCCCAAAGAATAGTTTAAAATAAAAACATAGGCTCAGTAGATATAGAGCATTAACTACAAGCTTTGATTTTAGACATCAGTCTAAGTGTTTAGAATGTAGATAGTTGCAAGACCGAGACTCACATTGGAGAAATACAGACTATAGCTGTAGGTTTAGGTTTCAGCAATGGGGTGGGTCTAAGTTCTGACTGAGTTGTCTGAGTTCATTAAGCTAGATAATCACACAAACATTAAGTAGTATCTCCCTGTTTTCCCAAGTGACGCAGGAACATTGTGGATTCCAATCTCACAAGTGTGTTACGGGGATCAAGGAGATTCAACTCATTAAATACAGTGTAAAATGGCATAAACATGCTCATAACCATCTAATGTCAGAGCTAATATTGGTGCATGGCAGGCACTTATAAATGTATTGAAGATGGCCAGATTAAAAAAAAACATACAATAAAGATACCTCTGCATATAGATTAAATTCTCACCAAAGTCTCCATGATAACAAAGGATAAAACAACCAAAAATTCCATCTAGGAGCTGGAAGACTGATATTACTCAGGAGAGTGGCAACCTGACAACCAAGAAACATGCATTGCCAGTGACTTCGAAACATTGGCAAAGGATTCCAGTTATAATGTAGAAACACAAAAGCACTTTCCCCCTCAGCCAAGGCTAGACTGAAGTATAGAGAATTAAAGCAGAGCCTTCACATCCAAACTGAAATTAAAGGAAAATATGCTGCCATTCATCTTAGAAACTTTTGACCTATTGCAAAATAAATATCAAACAACAACAAAATCCCAAGGTCCACTGGAGCCATATTAGAAATTTCATTGGAAGTAATGATTCATTGCTGAAATGAAAATTAGTAAGTAATGATAATTATAATGAGACAAAGAACACATGACACTGGTTTGCATCAGATTTTGAGTAGTTCACTGACTGCTTTTCTTAAGCTCCTAGAAATGCCTGTATTTTAGTAAGGATTGTTCCTGCTTTCAATAGGTGACATGTTTTAATTTACCCTGACTCTGATTTATACTTGCCTCTTATTGAGCACTTACTGTTTGTTATCCATTTATGCTTATTATTTTACTTTAATTCATAAAAAACTATGCAAGGGCAGTTGCTCAGTTTTATAAATATTCACAAGGCTTGGAGGGGTTGTAGGACTAATGCAGTCCAGAAGTAAAAGGGTGGATGGAACAGCTGTCTCTCAGTCAAAATATCTTTCTGTTAAAACTGCTCCCTCTTGGGACTGATTAGTTGCTGTCCTTACCTACCTAGTCCAACAGGGCCACCTACCTCTGAGCCATAGTTTACACCTTACACCTTGTATTAGTACATGGAGCCTTGAATTTTCAGCTTTGACTAACTATGCATGTGCATTAAAATAGACAATAGCTCAATTTATACATGGCTTTAAGAAAAGTACAGAGCCTAATTTTACATCTAGTAATCCTAAAGACTGAGGCAATAGGAGCCTTATATCCATTGCTATTATTTCAATTTCCTCATTTATATAGAATAAAGTGAGAAAAAACTAAATATATTTATTCAATAATAGCAATACTGTTAATGGTGATGGTAATTAAGATACAGTAAATATTTATGTGTTAGGCAATTTCCAGGTAATCTCTCATTAACTTACCTATGCTATGATATGCTGTTAGTTCTATCATAATAAGTAAAGAAAAACTCATAGACCTGAAGGAGCAGTGACCAATGACCCACAAGCCAATGACCCACAAGCTGAAAGAGGAAAAGAGAACAAAAGTTCCTGGCATTATTTGTAAAGCTAATAATACAAGTGACTAAAGTTGGTAAAGAAGGGACCATGACAGATGCAAGGATACATGCAAAGTTACTGTAACCTAGTGCCTTGAGTTTGACTATAGACCAAGGTGATTTTTTTAATGTGAAATTTCATACTTAAAAAATTTTAGTATCTATTTATTTCAAATATGGTTCTTTAAGCATGTTGTAGGTCCAATAGACACCTCTGGAGACAGTGTGGTCACAAATTGCCAAGAAGCTAGCTTGAAACTAGAGCCTGAGCTCTTAGACTCCAATAGACAGAATTCCACTGTCCCATTTGTGAACAGTTGTTTCCAAGTCTGTCATTCGTAGATCTGCATTTGCCATTTCTTCCTCCTTGGATCTCCAAGACACTTCTCAAGACAGTAACGTAGAAACAAATACAGCCCAAGATAGTAATGTGCTGGGCAAAGGCAGAGGTTTGGGTCATAGTTGCAGTGAATGGAACATCATTCCTGGAACTCTTTCTTCCAAGGGGAAACCTTCCGATGCTCTTACCCAAAGACAGGTGTTGCAGCAAGAGGTCCAAGTTGTTAGTAAAAGAAATAGGAGGAAAACACACCAAAGGGGCACCCTCAGAATGAAAGAAAATATTTACAAAATCTCTATGAGGACAAGATCAATATCAAGCACATAGTCAAACATGTTAGTAACAATTTAAAAGCAAGTTATTCTTCATTTTAATTGGGGGGAAAGACCTATTTTGCTAAAGCAAACCCTGGATATCCTAATGAAACTGAAGCACAAGAAGAGGATCTTCAATCTAATCTTATAAAGATAGTAGAGGCCTTTAATAGGACATGAAAAAAAATCCTTAAATAAATATAGGAAAATGCATTCAAATATGCTGAGGCATTAAAAGAGGAAGCAAATAAATTTTTAAAAATACAGGAAAATACAATCAAACAGGTGAAGGATATGAATAAAACTGTCCAAAACCTCAAAAGGGAAATAGAAACAATAAAGAAAATATAAACTGAGGCAATGTTGTAGAAGGAAAACCTAGGTAAGAGAACAGGAGCTACAGATATATCACCAACAGAACACAGGAGATGGAAGAGAGAACCTTAGATATTGAAGATACAATATCAGACCCTATCAAAAATTATACCTGATTACTCATCTAAGACTCTAAAAGCCAGAAGGGTCTCAACAGAGGTCTTGGAGGTCCTAAGAGATCACAGATGTCAACCTTGACTACTATACTCTGTAAAAATTTCAATCACAATAGATGGAGAAACCAAGATATTCCATGAAAAAAACAAATTTAAACAATACCTTTCCACTAACCCAGCCCTACAGAGTATAGTAGAAAAAACTCCAATCCAATGGAGCTAACTATGCTCAAAAAATGCAAGAAATAAATAATTTCACACTGATAAAGCCAATAGAAGAGAAAATCTCTCTCTCTCTCTCTCTCTCTCTCTCTCTCTCTCTCTCTCTCTCTCTCTTTCTCTCCCTCTCTCTCTCCCCCTCTCTCTCCCACCACTATCATCAAAATTGGTTATTAATATCTCTCAATGAAAACAGGCTCAATTCCCTAGTCAAAAAAAAAACATAGACAAACAGAGTGGATGTGTAAAAAGAATTCATCATTCTGTAGTATACAAGAAACACATCTCAGCAACAAAAATAGTGATCATTTCAGTATAAAGAGCTAGAAGAAAGTTTTCCAATCAAACAGACCCAAGAAGCAAGCTGGAGTAGCCACTTTAATGTCTAATAATATACACTTTCAACTGAAAACAATCAAAAGAGATAGAAGAACATTTCACACTCATCAAAAGAAAAATCCATCAAGAGGACTTTTCAATTCTGATCATCTATGCCATAAATGCAAGGGCACCCATGTTTATAAAAGAAACCATACTAAAGCATAAATCTCATATCAGACCCCATACATTAACTGTGGGAGACCTCAACACCCCAGTCTCACTAACAGACTTATATCAAGACAGAAAATAAACAGAGAAATAATAAAACTAACAAAGGTTATTATTCAAATGGACTTAATAGATACCTATAGAACATTTTAACAAAACACAAAAGAATATACCTTCTTCTCAGCACTTCATGGAACCTTCTCCAAAATTGATTATATAATCAGTCACAAATCAAGTCTCAACAGATACAAGACATGCATCTTATCAGATCACCATGGATTAAAGTTGGACTTCAACAACAACAAAAACAACAGATATCCTACCTATTCATGGAAATTGAACAACTCTCTACTCAATGATCACTGAGTCAGGAAAGAAAGAAAGAAATTAAAGACTTTCTAGAATTCAATGAAAATTAGTGCACTACATGCCTAAACTTACGGGACACTTTGAAAGCAGTGCTAAGAAGAAAGTTCATAGCACTAAGTGCCCCCATAAAGAAATTGGAAAGTTTGCATACTAAAAAATTAGACATGCATTTGAAGGCTCTACAAAAGAAGAAGAAAGAGGAGGAGAAAGAGGAAGAGGAGGAGGAGGAGGGATAAAGAAAGAAAGAAAGAAAGAAAGAAAGAAAGAAAGAAAGAAAGAAAGAAAGGAAGGAAGGAAGGAAGGACAGCAGCAGTAGCAGCAGCAGCAAACACACCTATGAAAGCAAGTGCTCGATATTTGACAAAATCAATAAGATAGGCACACCCTTATCCAAATTAAAAGATAGAGAACCAGTACGCACATTAACAAAATCAGAAATGAAAAGGGAGATATAACAACAGACACTAAGGAAATTCAATGACTCATTAGTTCTCATTTTAAAGGCCTGTTAGAACAAAAACCAGCCTGTAGACTGGGAAAAGATCTTCACCAACCCTACATCTGACAGAAGGCTAATATTCAAAATACATCAAGAAGTTAGAAACCAACAATCCAAACAACCCAATTAAAAAATGGGGCACACAGCTAAACAGAATTTTCAACATAGAAATCTTGAATGACCAAGAAACACCTAAAGAAATATTCAACATCCTTAGTCATTAGGGAAATGCAAATCAAAACTACTCTGAGATTCCACCTTACACCCATTGGAATGGCTAAGATCAAAAACTCAAAGGATAGCACATGCTGGCAAGATTCTGGATAAAGGGGAACATTCCCTTGTTGCTGGTGGGAGTAGCTATTCCATTCCTGAGCATGCACACAAAAGATGTCCTACCATCCCACAAGTTCATTTTCTCAACTATGTTCATAACAGCTTTATTCATAATAACCCAAAACTGTAAAGAACCTAGATGTCCCTCCACTAAAGAATAGATAAGAAAATGTGGTTAATTTACACACATGGAATACTACTTAACCATTGAGAATAAAAATGCCATAAATTTCACAGGCAAATAAATAGAACTAGAAAAATATCCTGAGTGAGGAGGTAACCCAGACCTAAAAGGAAATGCATGGCATGTACTCATATTATCCATAAAGTACAGGATAACCATGCTATCATCAACCAACCCCAAGAAGTTAAATAACAAGAAAGGCCCAAGGGAGAATGGTTGAATCTTTTTCAGAAGAGGAAACAAAATAGATATCAGAGGTCTATGGAAGGAGGGAACTGAGTGGAAGAGGGAATGGACAGGGGAGTTGGGAAAGGGAGAACATATGTAGGAAGAAAAGGGGAGAGAGGAGGAAGATCACCTGGGAGGCTGGGGCAATCTCTAGAATGTGCCAAACACCTGGGATGGGGAAAGGCCCCAGAGCGTCTATGGAGGGCAACTCTAGCTAAGACTTCTAGCAATGGGGGTATGGATCCTGAAATGGCCACTCCCTATAACCACGCAGAATTATCAGTAGAGGAATAAGGACAGTAACCTACCCACAAAACCTTTGATCTCAAATGTGTCCTGCCTTTAAAAAGTTCAGGAACAAAGGTTGAACAGAGATTGAGGGAATGACCAATCAATGAATACCTCAAATTGAGACCCTCCCACAGGAAAGAACCAATCCCTAACACTATTAATAATACTCTGTTAAAAGACTGAATCACTAACCAAAGAGCAAGTATGGGCTGGACCTAGGCCCCTGCATATATGTAGCAGATGAGCGGCTTGGTCTTCATGCAGGTCCTCCAACAAATAGAGCAGGGGCTGTCCCTGAACCTATTGCCTGCCTGCTTGTGGAACCCATGTCTATAATTGGACTGCCTGTCTGACTTCAATAGGAGAGGATGTGCCTAATCCCACAGCACCTTGATGTCTGGGCTTTGAGGAGGGAAGTGCTTTCTCTTCTCAAAGAAAGGGAAGGTTGAATGAGGGGAGGACTTGTGTGAGGGGTAATGGGAGGAGAGGAAGGGCTGATAATGGGTTGTTAGGTGAATAAACAAATTAATTAATTAAAACATACACACACAAAAAAAAAGAAAAGTTCAAAAAATAGAATTGCCATAGGAAACATCGATCTTATTACCAGGTATGTAGGGAAAAAGAAAAGTAAAATCACCAAGTCAAAGGGACACAGTTAAGGACTTAATTAAATAAGATGTTGATCAAGAAATGAGTGGATCAATTAGTTACTATTATTTAGTCCTGTCATTTGTGTTACTGCATATGAACTCTAACGACAATATGTTAAAGGAAACAATCCCAGTACAAAAAGGCAAGTACAGGACATCACTTACTTGTGGAATCTAAAATTGTTCTCATAGAAATAGAAGGCAGAATAATGGTTACTGCTGAGGAGGTTGGGGGAAGGTAAGGGTAGGGTACAGAGGTCCAGCTAGACAGGAAGATTATGTTCTGAGGATCTATAACAAGGAGACCTAAGTTCACAATATGTTGCATATTTCAACATAGCTAGAAGAGAGCTGAACATGGTGGTATATGCCTGTTATCTCAGCACTCAAACAGCAAGGGTAGGAAGATGGCTGGAAGTTAAAAGCCAACCTAGATAGATTACAAAGGGGGTTCCTACACAGTGACACCTCAAAACAAAAACAACCAACAAAAAATCCAGAAGAGTCATTCGTAATGTTCTGATTGCAAAGAAATGATACATGCTTAAGGCAATAAGTATGAAAATTATCTTGACTTTATCATAATACAAGTATAGTGTGTATTAAACCTTGATGTTAGCAGGATGTGGTGGCACACACCTGTAGTCTCAGCACTTTGTCTCAGCAGAAAAATCAAAAGTTCAAAATCATCTCGAACTACTTGGAACAATTTTAAAAATCACAATGTAGCCCATAAATATGTACAATTATTAATTTAAAAAGAGAAGGGTTTAGGTGGTGGCCTTTGGTGGTTTCTTGCCTTTTAATTGGGAAAGACTGAACAGACTTTCAGAGATAGACTACTACTTGAGTTTGGAAGATGTGACTAGTGCCCTGCAGCTGTCTTTGTCTTCTAAAAGCTTGTCCCCTGTCACTTTGACATGCCTGATTATTGTGGAAGAGCTGTAGCACAAAAATTTTCTCCTAGTAAGTTCCCAAATTGGAATCTAACACTATTTTTTTTAATTTTTCATCTCCTCTTGAAGTTCCCCCTGTCCCTGGGACCTCTAGGCTCTGGACAATTTCAACCATCTTTGAAGCAGATGAGGACAATCCACAAGCTGAGCAAAACCAGTCAGCAGCACTTCACGCCTTTATTCTCCCTCCTACTCAGGTTTATTAATATCTGGGCAGAAATGTGACAGGGGAAGTCTTGATGTGCACAGGAGGAAGGCTAACGAAAGCAAACACTCTCAGTTTAAAATGGCACCAACCAAGTGGGTTGTGCTGGGAGGAGAAAAACATAACTGAAGTCTGCTTTACACAAAATAACTTAAATCAGTAAATAAAATACAAAATTATGTGAAACCTAAGAGCTGTAGGATCCTTCAAGTAAACCTGACTATGGACATGGCAGAGCCATTAACTGTCTGGAAATTAAGACTTCTTTGGGGAATGAGAATGTTTTTCCAGAAAATTAAGTAGATAGAAGCATCTGCAGAATTGGGGGAAACCAGTTATCTTAGCTGTCATTTTATGGTGACAAAGAAAAAGAGCATCAACTCATGTATCTCCACAGCTTTTCTCTGCCTCCTTGTCCATAAAAGAGGTGAGGGTTGATGGTCCCTTTCCTTCCTTATCCCACTTGGGCATTCTTCCACTGGAGATGCTGAGTCAGGAGACAGGGGCAAAGAAACCATGAAGTTTCGTAGTCTCTAGAGCCCTGAGGAGGGGGCAATTGCCTGCCCCAGAGTCCTTTGGGTTGAAAGACAGTATGGAGATGAGGAAGACCGACATCAAGAAGGAGGTGGTACCAGATGAGATAATGTGAGGCTCCAAGATCTCCTGAGTTCAAAGCAGAAAGCAGATGATTTTAATAATTTTGTCACATATGTTGTTGAAAGATGCCACAACTCATTACAATTCCTTTTGGGGTGATGTTTACATTTCAAATTTCTCATGGAGGAGAGCAGATGGGCCATAGTTTAAAGCATTAATAGAGTTATATTTCATGACTTTTACTGTTTACCTCTTCCTCAGTCTCAGTGTCTGTCTCTCTGAGTCTCTGTCTCTCTCCCCCCATGCGTGTGTGTGTGTGTCTGTGTGTATCTGTGTGTGTGTGGTGTGTGTGTGTGTGTGTGTGTGTGTGTTATTTCTAAGATGACTAAAGAGACATGGAGAAGCACAAAGACAAGAAACTACATTTTCTCAGCTAGGGATAAGGGACCGTTTTAATAAATGTAAAGTCTTTCTAAATTATAGAATAATACTCTGCCTCTATTGTCTATATTTAGATGTCCCATAAATGGGTTTGGTATGATCTTGTGAGGGAGAGAAACATCTATGTGGCCAAGTGAGATATAAGCATATAGACTCTTTTTAAACTTATTGTTTATTCTGAGTTAATGGTGGCTCACAAGTCACTTACCATGTGTCAACCACATGCCTTGGTTCTCATGATAGAGCATTTAACATGAACGAGCAGTACTCACACACACAGACCCATTCTTCTTTACACACATGTATTTTTCTACAGAAATGGTTCCCATTAAATAGACAAATACATGAGAGTAGGAAGTTGTGTGCTTGATTTTTAAGTTGCTTGTAAAATTCAAAGCAAGCCCAGCAACCTCCTTTTAGCAAGCCTAGCAGCCTCCATTTAGAATTACAGGAAATAAGGATTTCCTCTTTTATCCAAAAATTTCCAAACTCAAAATGAATCAAGAGGATCTTTGCTTGGTTTAACAGAGGCTGGCACATGGTCATAGCCAGGGAACTGCAGTGTCAGTTAACAGGCTGAAGGGGTCTATCAGGAAATGGTTGAGTCCTAGCCAAGTCTCTGTGTCATAGGTAGGTTGCACAGCATAGGTTTATTTTTATATTATTTTTTATAAACTAACACTCTAATATTGGATATTAGACTGTCTCATTGGAAGATTTGTGTGGAATAAATGAGCCAATTCACATATTATTGTGACTTTTAATTGAAAAACAAATTTTCATATAATATATTCTCAGAAAAGTTTCCCAGGCCCCAATATCTCCCAGATTCTCCTCAACCTCCCTATCTCCCCCAGGGCCGTTTTCCTCTTTACAAAACAAAACAACAAGCAAACAACCACAAAACAAGAAACACACACACACACCTAATGGAACAGAATATGATCTAAGTGGAGTAGACAAGCAATGTGAAATGCCAGTCTCTAACCAAAGACAGTGCTTGCTTAGTAGAGGCTCAGCCAATGAAGAGACTCATGGTATCTCCAGTTTGTCCAACACTTATATCAACATTTAACCTTACAAACCAAATTCATGCTTGTTTTGTTTTGGGTCATTCTAATCCCTAAATTTGTCCCCAAGTTTTTTAATGAGGATGTGGATAGATATTTGATCTGCTGGTGACAAGTTATTCTGTATAATCTGGATGACTGTCTAATGCTGACATTCTTATTAAATAGTAGTTATACCTTCCTTCACCTCAACTGTAGCTTTTTCCTAGCAAAAGAAAAATTTATTTTCACTCTCTACCATTGTGCTTACCACAAGAAAATGAGTTAAACAGACCAGGCTTCAGATACTGATTGGCTAACTCTGGAGCTGGCTCATCATTTTCTCAACAGACAATGGTATCAATCCCATAGAGGCACTGAGGATTTCAAATACTATACATTTGCTACTTTCTGGACATTGCAATTAGCACCTATTCCTAGTTTTGCCTCTAGTTTATTCTTATATCTTCTTAAAACATTCTTGTCCACAGTGGCAATATTTTCAGAAAAGTACACACCAGCAGCTGAAAATATGCACTTCAGAGCCAGACTGCTAGGGTTCAACTCCTGTACTTACAACTAACTGTTCCTTTACCTAAGGCACATCATATTAAACTTGGGTTTAAAGACGTGCTTCAGTTTTCTCATGTTGAAAATGATGCTAGCAAGTGAATTATCACAAAGGTATGAAACAAGTTACTGTATTTTCATCAATACCTGAAAGTTATTTAATATATTACATGATCAATACACAGTCTGCAAGCTTCTAAGTAGGAGGGGAGGAGGGACCTGGATGATGACCCATCAGCAAGGGTAAGAGAGCAGGCTAAGGTTAACTGTTTACTCTCTAGCTTCCCATGATTATGTTGTAAGGAACAGAGAACTACATACAGTTACTCAAAGAATTCACAGAACTATACTTACCTAACCTGAGCACTAACCGAAACAAGACATCTGGTCAACCTCATAAAAACACAGCGTCAGACACTGCAGCACAATTAATCCAATCCCAGGATTCTTTAGACCATTTTTCTTGTCACAAAGCATCTTCATCAAAGGTAAGGCTGTGATCTACATGGCTTCACAAGATCCATTTCTCCCCTATGATTCAGCCAGAGACCTCCTCCCATGCGCCAAATATTTGTGTGTGTGTCTTGAAAGCATCCATACTTCCTTTCTCCTTTTTCATTGTGACTCATCTACTTCTTCTTGCCCATAAAACACTGCTTTTGTTCATTCCCCCAAAACATTCTTATAAAGAAGACAGTAAGAACACTGGAGGCAGAAATGATGGGAGCCTGTCCTCTTGTAGAACACTCAGACAGTGTGGCTGTGGCTGGAACATTGCCTACAGAGAGCACCATTGATGAAATCAGTTCACATCCTTGTTTTACATGAAACAGATAAGCTGTTATCAAGGGAATGTCATTTTGAAGCTCTGTGTTTGCTCTCTACTCTGTAAACTAGGGCTACGGCTAGTGTTTGGTAAAGACTGAAGGTGCAAACTTGGAGAGGGCTGTCTGTACAGTATCTGCTACACAGTGAGAGCTTGTTTCTCACTGGTTGCTTGTTTCTGAGATCACTATCAATACTTAGCATTGAATGTATGCATGCATACATGCATGAGGAGAGTTAAGTGACTGGTAGAGATCAAAGATGCATGGTGGCCACAGCCACTTATCCCACTGTGATAAGTGCTCTGCCCTTCCTTCCTACCACTATGTTAATATCTATGGCTAATTTGAAGAAGAAAATTCTTCATTTCCATTCTTGTTCCTCTCTCTCCCTCTCCTTTCTCCAAAGCTACTCTGAAGTAAATTGAAATACTCCTCTTGAGCCTAGGTTTTTGAATCAGGGTTCAGAGAGGGAATAGTGTGACAATTTAATTCCAGTTTTAACCTGTGTCTTATCCACTAAAAGTCCTTGCTTTCTTACTTGGCACCCAGGAGTTGGGCATAAAGGTATGCTGCTGGAGACTGTGGGCATGTTAGTAGCCCAGCATGGTTTGAGCTATCTTGACTTCTTTCTTTTAGACAAAAATGAAGTACATTCTTAGAAACCATCCACCATTTATTGAAATCTGTGTATGGGAACAGGAAAAGTGAGAGAGTAAGGGGAAGGAGAGGGGGAGGGGAAGGGGAGGGGGACAGGGAGGGAGAGGGAGAGAAAGGTAGATTAGTTATAATCCACAAAGTACAATACACAAAATACTGATGAATTTGAGGTTTTCCAGGAGAAAGATAATCACATTCCATAACTTTTCCCAGATCCTCTGATTTTACACTTATTCTTCCAGAAACAGACTAGCAAACACATTTCATAACTGATGATGATTCCTACAGTTTCAGAAACCTACTGATACTTGTGTTTCTCCAGCCCAGAGAGGATGAGGTGACCACCAGCATTTTCCTGGTTTTTAATGCTCAAGTATTAAGGAGCAAAAGCTGGGCCCACAGCTGAACGCCTCCAAACGCAGCTGTGGTGGAGAAGAAAGTTGAGATGTCTCTGGCCAATTTCTCTTAGTATGGTCTGATACATTGACTTCACTCAGGCTCCATGGAGGTTCAGGGAAGAAGATGAATTGAGGCTTTTTCTGTGCAGTCTATTCTGTGCCAGATGAGTTCACCATCAAAGACTACAGCATGACTCTCCACCCGAGCAGCTTGGCAGACACATTCTGTAAGCAGCAATGGTGCCAGCAGTTTGCAGCAGCCTCTGCCACAGCAAATCAGCTGTGAACTTAAGGAAAAAGCAGCCTGGTAATGTGGAACTTACCCCATGCAATAGTGTTCCCCAAAACAAGAGCCTTGATTTTGCTTCCCAAGTGACAGCAACAGAGCTGATGAACCTTTGTTTCAAATGCCACCCTCTGCCATTAAAACTTGGTCACTTACTTTTTAAGGCTTCATAAAAAAAACAACAGTATGTCTCTAGTCCAAATGAAGGACAGATTTGGCACTTGAACAGCAAATTAAGCCAGCTCAGCTAAGATGAGGAGAAATAGGTCACACCAGGTAAAGCAATCTATTGTCCTCCAAACTCTCTGGGTTGGCTCATCCTATGATAGAAACACTTATTTTTCTCTTATAATAGCTCACAAAGTCATCTGGATTATTTAATCTGCATGGTCAGTTTGTTCCGATCGTCTTTTTAGATTCAATGTGAATTCCCTTCCCACCCCCACCCCCAGTCTGAATAATCTACAAGGCCTAAACTAATGAGCCAGTTGTCAGCTCCTCACTCTGTGTGCCAGCTTGCCCATGGGAGGAGCATCAGGAAAAACAAGGACAAGGAAAGTTTGCACAGTGACTGAGACTGTCAATGGGCCAACTGGAAAGCCGCGTCAGATGGGTATACTTTATGTGTCTCAGGAGAACACTGCAGGAGCTCAATAAGTGCACAGAAAGATTGGGTTGGGAGCTCACTATAATATATGCCAAACATGTAAAACTCTTGAAGCTTTATAAGGTAGTCTGAATTCTTTATGATGATCCTTTCAAGTATGTATTGCTATCTCCTTTGAGTAATGCTCAGTGGATAGTAATTAGAGGTCAAATGACCCTGGCTGTTGTTTCTAACATGAATGTCTGTCAGTCCATAGACACCTCTTTGGTTTATTCATTTGCAAGCACGGGCTCTAGTGTGAGGTAGCCTTGGGTTGAATCTGAGCTCTGCTACACATAGCCAGGTGATGACACCAAACCTCAAGTGTTTCTAAGTGAGAAAGATAGAGGGGCTAGTACCATTCTACCCCATCAAACAGCTGAATGACTGTGTGGCCATGAACACTGACTAGCTATATGAGTTTACCAAGTTACATCACTTCTCTGAGTGTCTGTTTCCATAATCAACAGTATAAGCATAACTGTTTGCCTAATGAAGGTTCTTATGTGAGAATGAATTAAGCCAGCTCAACTAAGCCTCTGCAGTTTCTCTCACTGTGTGCTCAATTGACTTGAATTTTAAAGCTATTTTTCATCCCTGTGATTTCTTTTTTATTTCAGACTTTCAAGACATCTATTCATGCATTTCTTGTCTACAATTTGTGTGGAGTTTCAACATCAAAAAATGCATAAGAAGTACAAAGAAGTGCATTATGTATTAAAGAGCTTCCACAGCATGGAGGATCACTCAGGCTATGAGACATTTGAAATTCTCAGTATGACACACTGGGGATTTAAAATATGTTGGTTTGGACCTCCTCAGATATTTTTACTGATGGAAATTCACTTCGGAGCATTTGGGTACTATATGCTGTCAGTGTTGACCTGAAATCCTTGTTCTCACTCTCCCTCACTTCACTTCACTAGATATCGGGACTGTTTCTCACCTAAGGCCAGTTCTTTCATCCTCTGGTCTTAAAAAACTATAAAGAATTTATATATCTATTATATAACTGACAAATGTTATATAATTGAGAATTTCATACATACATTATGTTAGTTACTTTCCTGTTGCCTTGATTAAAAACTGTGGCCAAGGCAACTTTCAGAAGAAAAATTTGTTTAGGGTTTATGGTTCTGGAGGGTTAAGATTCATAATGACAAGAAAAGCAGGTGGTAGGCATGGCAGGTGAAGCTGGAAACTGAAAGTGGAGAGCATGTATCTCAAACCACAAGCAGGTCACAGGGAAGGCAAACTCAAAATGGTCCAAGTGATTATGCCTTCAAAATTTGCCTCCAGTGATGCACTTCCCCCAGCAAGCACAGAGGCAATCTAGGCCCAAGTGTTCAGACACTTGAGTATGTGGGGAAACCTAATTCAAAGTACCACATTGGATCCCAAATTCCCATTGTCATATGCAAATTCATTTAGTCCAATTTCAAAAGTAACTATAGTCTTTCATAGTCCCAAGTCTTTCCTGAGACCCAAGTCAATCTCTTAATTGTAACTTCCTATAAAATCGAAAAGGAAAATCATATACTTTCAGTATATACACATATGTGTTAGCATTTCAAAAGGTAACATTCCAAAGCCAGCCAGGAAAACTCCACCTCATCTCAGCTCATTCAAACCACCACATACATTCAATGTAGTTTGACCTTATTCATTCCCCAGGACTCCCATTAATTTCACCCAGATCCACTCCGTTTCCCCAATTCTCCTCCTCCTTTTTTCCTTCTCCTCCTTCTCTTCCTCCTCTTCTTTCTCTACTTTCGCTTCCTCTGCTTCCTCTTCCTCTCCTCTTCCTTTTCTCCTTCTCCTATATAATGCACCGCATCCAATTTGTGCTGTTCACTTATTCACAGATATGGGGCCATCTACTGGAGGTACCATACTCTTGTTAAAAAATATTGACTCTTTCAGAAGCCATTAGCTTTCAATAACTCTTCAGATTTTGCACAGCTATTGCAAGTTCACGAATCCAAGTTGATGAGCACAGTGATCCTTACATGTACAGAGGACACTGGTTTGCTCTAGTCCTTTCTGACCTCTGCCTCTTACAATCTCTCCACCCATATGCTAGGGAAGGATAAAAATGAGTTCTCTCAAATTTTCCAGCATAGTTCTCTATTTTGTAAGGTGGTTGGAGAATGCAGAAGTTGAACTGAAATAACAGGCTTCAGGGAAACTCCGTAGGGCTTTGTTTCAGTAGCTCAGGAATTGCCCATGTGGTGCATGACATGGTCAGATAGATGACTCCTGTCTATTTAGGCTGGTATTTCCCCTGGTTCATGACAGTTGCTAAAGTGCTTGCTAAACCAAAAACGGTGCTTTCCCTTTCCATTGGGCTATCCCTCCAAATGAAGAAACAAATCCTTCAAAGGACTTTCGGAAACAATGGTTTTTAACGGCCATGGTGCTTTCCACAATTCCCTCATGCTCTATATGAAAGCTTTAGTGTTGTCACCTGGTCACCAAATGTCCTGCATAAAGAAAGTGAAGCTCAAACATATTGCTTGCGAACAATTTTGCAGCTGTGCAAATATTGTGTATGGGAACATTAATCCATTTGTTAGATGAGATTTTGTCCCTTGAATAGCAAAGCTCTACATGGAGTAGATTAGTATCTGCGTTATGAAAGTCTTCAAAAGTTTGTATTCTAGATTTTCATGGAAAATCAAATGACAGTCTGCTGTAGTTCTGGCTCTAGAGTTTGCATCTTGTTTAGTTCAGAGCTTTATCATGAAAGGTCTCAATGACTGTAGCCACTGATCATTTACCTAAAACTGTTAATTGTTTATTGTGAGCCAGCCTCAGAGAATAATGCTAAGGAAACAAAACTGAATGAGAACCAAGAAGCCTGGGGTCTATGTAAAAAGTAGATATTTGAAATAATATTGTAAATTGGCATATATCGATTGTACATAGTACTGGGTTATTAAGGACATTTTCATGCATGTACATCAGATACTTCAAGCATATTTTCACAATCCCAACTCTCTCAATTTTCACTCCTCCCATTGGTCTTCTTGGTTCCCTAAGCATATTTGTTTATAACACATCATATATACGTATGTAATTCTATGTGTTTTAACTAAAACCTAGAATCCATGACTACGGAAATATGTGTTATTTGTCTTTCTGAAGCTGACTTTATTTATATGCTTAATGTGACTGGTTCTCTTTGCATAATGTTCCTGCCAACAACATGTGTTGACCCTTCTTTATGCCTTAAATCCCATTGTGGATATATGCTAAATTCTCTTTCTCCATTCACCTGCTGATGGATAGATAGGTTGGTTCCAGTGCTTAGCTATTGTGAAATATTGTGAACACTGATGCATAAGTGTGTCTGTGGTATGTTGTAATCTTTCAGATAAGTACTCAGAAGTGGTCATATGTTAGATTTATATTTCTTTTCCTATTTCATTTGAAAGATCCCCATACCATTTCCACAATGGCTGTTTACATTTCCACTTGTCCTTTTCTTCACATCTTTGCCAGGATTTGTTATTTGTTTCTCACTGGGGTAAAGTGAACAAAATCTCAATGTATTTTTAACTTTCATTTCTCCTTTGGTTAGTGATGGTAATAATTTTCATGTTTATTGACAACTTTTTGTTCATTTGCCAATTTATTTCATTATTTCTTTTTTGTTTTGTTTTTCATTCTGGAAAGTATTAACCATCTATCAGATATATAACTGGTAAAATTTCTCTCCCACTCTCCAGGCATCTCACTGTTTCCTTGGAGGTGCAGACATGACTTAATTTCATGAGGTTCCATCTGTCAATGTCAGCATTATTTTCTGTTGAGAAGATTCTTGCCTATGTCTATATCTCTTAAGAAAGCATTTTAGAGTTTTGGGTCTTACAATAAGCCCTTTAACCCACTTGAAATTATTCTCCTACAGGGTGAGAAATAGAGACGTAGCTTCACTCTCATACATGTGGATATCCAGTGTTCCCAGAACTGTTTACTGAAGTGGCTCTTTTCTCAAATGCATAGTTTAGCACTTTTCTAAATACTTGAGTAGCTGTAGCTGTGGCTGTGTAGGTTTGTAACTGGATCCTGTATTCTATTTCATCTGTCCACATTCCTGTTTTGTTATCAATGTCAGGATATTTTTGATTATTATGAATCTGTAGTATACATATGAACTTGAAGTCAGATATGGTTATACCTCAAGAGCTCTTCTTGTCCACAAATGCTTGGCTATCCAATTCATTTGTGATTCCACATGAATTTTAAGATTGTTTTCTCTATTTCCGTGACAAATAGTGTTGGGCATTTCATGGGGATTATATTGCATCTGTAGATGGCTTTTGGCAGTAAGGCATTGTCATAACATTAAATCTTTCCATCCATGAGCATGAGTGGTCCTTCAACCTTCTAGTACCTTTGCAAATTTCTTTTTTTATGCATTTTGTTGATTTTACTCATAGTTGTCTTTCACTGCCTTCTCTATATTTAACTAAAAGTTACCTTTCTGGTGCAATCATGAATGAGATTTGCCTTTTTTTTCTTTCCCAAGGTATCTCTTTTTGTGTATAGGAAAGATACTGATCTCTGTATGTTAATTTTGTATCCAGTCAAGTTGCTAAAAGTATTTATTAATTCTAAGAACTTTGTGATGAAGTCTTAAGAGTTTCTGAGGCATGTAATTGTGACACAGAAAGACAGGTATTTTTAACTCACTGTGGTAGTATTTTGTGGTACACAAGGGAGTGATATTCAAAGAGGACTGCTTTTGATGGAGAAGAGTTCTCAGGGACATTTCTAAGAAAAGAACATGCCTTAGCCTGTAAACTAAGGAATAGGAAGGGAGGTGAGGGGCCCAGAGAGGTGACCACATGCAGAGACTCTGAGATATAAAAGAGTATGGAAAAGGGAACTAGGTCGTGTAGAATAGAAAGGCAAAGCAGAAGAAGCATGAGGAAAGATATATGAGAGGCAAGTCATGCCTGCCTGATCTCTCTGTACTGGGATGCTATGGGGGCTTTGTGTCAGTGCAGAAGCTTGCTCTTGTCTATCTCTGTGAAGATTCATTTCTGGGCTTATTAAGGAGGATAAAAGAAGAAATGGGACTTAACTCCCTATGACAGATAAGGAGTGGTTTGGGAGCTTGTGAACCTAAAGATGGTGAAGATAGGCTGCAAGGACCTTCTTCCTGCAGCTGCAAAAAGTATTGCTAACCAGGGCAAGAATCTTCTTCTGGAAGTCTAGACATGATAAAAACTCATTGTTCAACCCTAACACTCAGGGATGTACCAACACCTAGTGAGAGCTGACACTAAGCAGCTGAAGTGTGTGTGCTGCCCCTAGTTTGTGGCTTGCAGGATCATATCACCCAATGTGTTACTCTGCCATTGTCCTGATGGGCTTGTCTGTCTTCAGTGTCCTGAACTCCATGGGAAGGCAAGTCACACAGTGAGTTCTGTGGGGTTTTTTTCCATGAGCTTTGCCACATCTGATCTTTATCTCTCTCTCTGGCATGATGGTCTTGAGTCATCATGGAAGACACCTGTAGGTGAGTTTGGGTGAGTGCTACTCCCCATTCCTGGGGCTTCTGGGTGCCCTTGGGAGAGGCTTCATCATAGGGAACTGAAGCTTTCTTTATGTGCATGTTGTCATTATCCCAATCTTTGTGGTTGCCTGTGTTCTTGGGATAATTAAAACATTTCTGTGGTTTGTTGACTTCCTCTAATGAATTCCTAGTCAGAACACTTGGCTGCCACAGAGATCTTTTAAGATTGGGTCATTGATGCTGTCCTTGTTCAACTTATGTTTAAGTGGTCATGTTGTTGAGACCTTATGAATATATGGCTTCTAATATTTCTAGGAGACACAAAGCTCACAGCACATAAAATAGTTCACTTCCTCAATGTTTCTTGGATTGTGAATGCAGGAGGGAACATGATGCTTGGCCAATAGGGGGAGCTATGAATGAGAACTCCTGAAAAGAACAATTTCTGCAGAAACTGACTGACTAAAGTACTGAAGAGAGACTGGAATATTGTAGGTCCACAGGCAAATTACCTTATCTTTGCCTAGTTATTGCCCTTCAGAACAACCATTCCTTACACTTCTGTGTAGGATCATATGTCCTGTGATTAATAGCTATAAACCTTTTGGAATTTACTAACTTAGCAAGCTACTAGCTTCTGCCAATCCAAAAACTAAGAAATTCATCAGATAGCATCTTGGGCTAAGAAAAAAGCTTATCCACCTCCCTGTACCTGTATCTAATGCACTGACAAATATATTTTAAATTTGTCTTGATTTACATATGACTTTCTTCTTTCTGTAAAACTATGAAACTGCTTCCATGTTGGAACATGGAATTTGGAATAACTTAAATCTGGCTCATAGTCCATCAAAATAGCTCTACAATAAGCTATACCTTATTTCCTTCAAGAGGCTGTAGATTTTGTGTCAACAGTTTGGAATCCAACTGTACAGGGGGAAAGTAAGGCGGCCTGAACCCTACACAAAGAACTATAGGCAACTGAAGGTAACTTGGAGTGCAAGAAGTGTTCTTTCCTAGGAAAGAATACACACATTTGTAGTCTCCTGCCAAATGGTCAGCCCTGAAAACACACATATAAGTAACATTATATGGACTCAACAGGTTACATTTAGAAATATATATGAGTATAAATACATATGTGTATAAAATAACAATTAATGAAAAAAGAAACCATGAATTTCAAGGGGAGTGGGGAGAGGTATATATACAGAAGAGGTTGGAGGAAAGAAAGGGAGAAATGTAATTAAATTATAACCCTCAAAATAAAAATTAATTAATTAAAAAGATTGGTTTACTTTGTTATTGTGCTATTAATGAGTCAAAAGGAAAAAGAAAAGGCTTAGCAAAAAAAAAAAAAAAACAACAGAAACAGCAGTTGTGGGTTGTTGATCTTTTGGAGACTGAGTCAGGCAGTTACACATCTGACTCTACCTCTGAGGTAACTTAAATGTCTTCGTCACTCTCTGTGCTTTGCTTTCACTATCAAGAAAAGTGAAGGTACTGACTATCTCCTTAAGTTGCCCCTATAATTCAATGTATGAAGCATAGCACAGAGCCCAGAAATTTACAAGCAAACAGGGGAGTGAAGGCTAGTGACAGATATTGGGAAGGAGAGACCAAGAAGGTAACACAATTCCAGGAAAGTAGAGTGTTCTAGAAAACAAAAAGAATGAGGGTCCTAAAAAGGAAAGGTAAGCCAGTGGTGCCCCACATTCTCTAGAGCTTGGATAATAGAAGTGCTCCAAGGAAATGGACTGAGTTTAGTGCCCAGTGCTCACTGGATGGTCAGGTGTAGAAAGGAGTGGAAGCGAACATTCCAAGCTAGTATTGCTCATTGTCTTGAGAGAAGATGGAGAAAATAGTAGGTGAGGACTGCAGAGAATGAGGACTTTGAAAAACTCATTATATATGGCACTATGTTTCTTTGGTAATTTTTTTTAAAGTTCAGAAATTAGGGATGACAATGCTTCTAAGAGGGTGTCTAATTAATCTAAATGTTTATGTAGATACTATGGCTAAACATAGGATCCCAAACAAGGCATTTCATTGACTTTGCTTTCTGCTAATTTTGTTCTTTCCCCAAAGATTTCTTACTGACAACAGAAAAGGAACAGGAAATGGAAGGAAAGGAAAATGGAGTATGATAAAGTTGTCACCCTATTCACAGAAGCTATTCTGGGGCTTTTTCTTCCCTCTCTTTCCACTCATATGTTCCTCCAGGCCAACCTTCCATTTCTGGCACTTTTGAAATCCTAATCTGGCTAGTTTTTCACTACCGTGGCATCCTTGTAATCCTAATGTTCCTAATGCTGCATATTGTGGTGGAGGAGGCGAGTCAGTAGCCTCAGTTCTGTTGGAGGTCTGGCTCTCAAATCCATAAAGCCAATTAAAGTGGGAAAGTCTAAAACTACATGGAGAGGAATTGCTCTTTTAAGTCAGTAGTTTATAGCCATCTTTTATATGGTTGAAAACAACTGGCATTTTGCCAGTCTCCTAGGACCAAAAGGAGGGAGGATTTTTGATATATGTGGATTTCGCTTAGTTGGGATAAAAACAAAAACAAAACAATCAATCAATCAAACAAACAAACAGAATGCCTTCTGAGGGCAGGAATGAAAGATAGCATTGTAAACTTGAATGCCTTATGAAAATGAGTTGAAGTAGACAAGAGAAGGGAGGAGAGATAGAGGAAGCCCAGCCACTTAGTAGTAATGTTTTTCTTTTCTGTTCTCTGAATGAAATGCTTCTGATCTTTCCTTTGAATTTTCAATCAGTACAATATGAAACCAAATGTCCTCTGTCCATAGTAACAATGTGTTCATCTAAGTACTAATGAGAGACTCTCCTCGGATCACTAGCCAGACTATACAATTTAGCTGAAAT
The DNA here is from genome assembly GCF_004785775.1 of Grammomys surdaster. Classification (NCBI taxonomy): domain Eukaryota; kingdom Metazoa; phylum Chordata; class Mammalia; order Rodentia; family Muridae; genus Grammomys; species Grammomys surdaster. Next base: position 2,227,709 of record NW_021604736.1, on the reverse strand, counting down.
GTCTAGGGTTCTGTGTGAGCAAGGGGAGATGTTTGCCAGTACATGCCTCCAACCACTGACTGACACTGGTGAGAGTCAGTGCAATGAGAGATAGTAATGAATCACTACACATGAGACCATCTGTCTTTGATGACTATCCTCAATGCCTCTTCCTTAAGGAAAATGTAGTTTTATAAAGAATGACCTTAATTTTGCTAACATCTTCTCATTTTATACCCATACTCGGCATCCCCCTTTTCCCCTCTGCTCCTCCATGACAAGAGGCCATCCTATCCAAGACTAGCTTGAACCATTCTATTGAACTTCCACAGGGATGGTTTACAGCAGTGCTGCTCCAGGCCCTTTTCCCCTAATTTTTCTTTATTTGATGTCACCAAATTCACATTCCAGCTCTTTTCTTCAGCCCAAATGGTGGAGAATCTCTGCCGCCCCACCCCACAGTACACCTGCATGTTGGAACTCCATGCTTCCTTCTCCTCCTTCCTTTTTATTACAGCCTCTTGCCAATCTGTCTTCTCATTTCCCCAGCTGCCTTCTGCTTGCTCAGTGATCCTTGAATCATGTCCTAATGACAATTTGGCAGACTATCTGCTCAACCCAGCAGTGGCCTCAAAGCTGTCAAACGTGATAAGTGTTTACTGCTCTTCTGATATTCCTGTTTGTCTTTAGACTACAGCCAAAATTCTCTCTCAAAGGTTTTCCCTCTTTTGGGTTCAGAGTCACAAGAATCTTTGGTTTGTCTCTTATTCTTCTTACAATTCTCAATCCCTATACAGATTCCTCTTTTCCATTAAGAGCAGCCCAGTTGGTCATCTTCTTTCTCTGTGCATCTTCTCTCTGGGTAGCATTTCATAACTGCATATCCTTATTAGTAGTTGTCTGTGAAGGACTTTAGCAGGTCCGAGCACAGCAGACATGGCATCGGCAGCTCTTGTCCTTTCCTTTCCCTTTCCCTTGCTAAACCATTAGATTATATTTCTAAAGCTAGCCACCAAGGTCTAGTCCCTTATTTGGCCACTTTTTTATTCCTGAGTTATTCCTGAGGCTAATGACCAAGGTCCAGCTATCAAAACATCCAGGTCCAGCAACCCAAAATGTCCATTTGGCTACCCTAATTAACATACCCAGTCAACCCATCCTAGCTCATACTAACATAGACATTCCCCTCTTTCTCTTCTTAAAATCAAGACTTGCAAAAGTATTTGCAATTCTTTCTGCCTGATTTATACTCAGACACCTTGTCTCTTTGCCTGGCTTAATAAAGGCCCTCTTTGTGTTTGGAAATTGGTGTTTGGATGTGGTCTGTGCCAGAGGGGAGCACTCCACAGTACGGGGGCCCCTTCAGTCTCCATTTGAATATCTCATAGACTATCCAGATACAGTAGATCCAAACTGAACTCTTTTATCTCCTCAGGTGGACCTGCTGCTCCTGCAGAATCACTTGCATACTCTATGCAAATGGCACCATTTGGTTTCCAAGTTACCATATCCAGAAATCTAGGTATCATCCTTGTTATCATCTCTCTCATCTCTCTCTCTCCTATTGCTTCATCATTAAAGGGTGTTCATTTAACCAAGCTACCACCAACCTGTAACTAGGTTTCCAACCTAACAACTTTTGTATCCTTACAACCACTTTATTTCTCCTGCTCTACGCTAGCATGCTACTCAATTCCAGTTTTGCTCCCCAGTAGTCATGGCAACGAATAACACAGCTGAAAGCCTGTGAAAATGTGTACTTTGTCTGGAAATTTACCCTCAATTCAGACCACTCTTCTCCTCTATTCAACAATTACACAGATTTGAAGTCCTTCTTCTTCTGTGATCCTCCAAATTCTCTCTGGTTATGCTTTCTTTGTAACCCTTTTGTTGCCTCTTTTACACATCTCCCTTTAGGATAGCTGAAGGAAATCAAATCAGGACTATCTTTGGAGGTGTGGTGAAGGTTAAGGTGAGAGTTGGATGAGAGTAAGGGTCAGGGTTAGTGTTAGAACTAGGGTTGGGTTAGCCTTAAGAGCTAAGGCTATAGCTACCACTCTGCTCCCCATGTGTCCCCACTATTATCCTCACCATATTTGTCTTCAGTATGTCAATGTCTCCTTGGACAGAACACAAGCTCAAAAAGGCAAAATAAATAACAAATTTGTGTTCCATAATATCTCTTGGGATTAGAGCAGCGCCATACACTGAAACTGCTCAACTTGTTTGTTTAGTAAGGGGTAAATGGATGGACTAATATGTTTGCTTGTAAAACAACTGGTTTTGATTCAAGGTATTCTGATACTAAAACACTATATTGGAAATAGGTGCTCATTTTACAGAAAAACTTAGGTCTAGAATTAGATTAGGCTCCAAGAAATAAGATACACATGGTCATGGATGTATTAATGCTGGACAGGGCTCACTGAAGTTTAAAACAAGACTGAGCATCCCAGTTTATACGTGTTCCCCTACTTAGCTCTGCCTAGAATGTCTGCTCTTTCTGCTCAAACCCACCTCTGTCCCTTCTCTATCATCATAGCTATGCTTAAACGGCTGAGCACAGACCCACCAACTAGAGAGGCAGGGAAGGCACAGATGTAGTCTTAAGCCCCGGGCCAGGTATGAGACTGAAGAAAACTCAGAGGCTGCTTCAAATGCACAAGTAGACTAGTAGAAGCACATTTGTAATTTGTGTGACCAGAGAGGTTGCCTCTTTAAAGTTTGTATAAAGATTCCCCAGACTGTAAGTCATAGGTATGTACTATCTTTGAATGTATTTTTTTTGAATCCCCAGTTTAAAATTCACCTTGAGCCATGGAGAAGGCTAGAAATGGTTTTTCTACCCTCATTTCTAATGAACATGCTACAGTAAATTGACATAATTGACCAATACAGCAACTTACTCTTCGAACAATTTTAAACCAAATCAGTTCAATAGAGTTTGGGGTTTGTTTTATCTGGGCTTTTTGTTTTGTTTTGCTTTGCTTTCTGTATATTGGTCTTTTGCTTGTTTGCTTTGATTTTGAATTTTGTGCTTTGTTTTTATTTTGACAGAGACAGAGAATGAACATAAAGTTTGGTGATGGAGGATCTGAAGAAGAGCTGGGGGAGGAGGAAACATGATAAGCATTTAAAAAACAGTTTGGGTATAAGTTGGCACTTATTGCCTCTCCCATGAAGATGTAAGCACCTCGTCAATTTTGTTCTTCTTCCAGCATCAACGCATCAAATTTTAATAAAGAAATGAATTATCTTTTTGCGGAGGCAGCCAACATGTTTTTGTTGTTGTTGTTTATTTGTTTTTTTGGTTTTGTTGTTGTTGTTTATTTGTTTGTTTGGTTTGGTTGTTGTTGTTGTTTGTTTGTTTGTTTGGTTTTGTTGCTGTTGTTTATTTGTTTGTTTGGCTTTGTTGTTGTTGTTTATTTGTTTGTTTGGTTTTGTTGTTGTTGTTTATTTGTTTGTTTGGTTTTGTTGTTGTTGTTTATTTGGTTGTTTGGTTTGGGTTTATTTTTGTGCATTATTTCAGGAGTGAGTGCATCAGCAAGGCCTTCAAGCCTGAGAATCCAATTTGGTGACAAGGATGTTGAGAAGTGACGAGCCTGAATTAAGGAAGCATCGACCAGGACTGTATTTTAGCTCATTAAATGCATAACAGAAAAAGGGATTATTTTATTCGAGTGGAAAGATTTTATTTTAGCATTTTCATCACTTAAGTGAATTGTCTGCAACCTGCTCCCTGGGATGCTGAGATGGATTGCATAGAGCAATGGGAATGCAGAATCGATTTGAGAAATGCCAGGTTTAAAAAGGTGTCTTTTTTTCTTTTCTTTTTTTTTTTTTTTTTTTTTTTTGAGACAGGGTTTCTCTGTGCAGCCCTGGATGTCCTGGAACTCACTCTGTAGACCAGGCTGGCCTCAAACTCAGAAAAAACAGGTTTCTTAATAGCAAGATTTACTAAAAATAAAATATAAATATCCAATCATGAGGAATATCATAAACCACGTTCTAAAACATAGACAAGAAATCTCTTCAAAGAGCAGTCCAGGAGTTGTGTTCTGCAGACCCACCCTGGAAAATGTTGCTCAAAAAATTCCCCTCAGAATTGCTCATAAATCACACCCCTGAATATCTAGAGAATTTTTATTCTGTCCTAAGCCTTTCTTCTCTATTATAGTAGGAAACCAAACCAAATGCTATTTTGAAAGCTTGATTTACTAACAGATAGTAATTAGTGCTTGGTGGTAGAGAATGGCAGGGATATTCAGGCATAATACAATTAAAAATCTAGCTGAATCTAGGAGGATTGAGGAAGGGCCAGGTTTGATATCAACTTTCACCTTTTCCTTGATTAGGAGTTCGTTGTTGCTGCTGCTGCTGCTGTTGCTGTTCATGTGTTTGCTCTCACTTCCTTTAATTTGGGCATTTTCTTTTGTTTTGTCTTGAAATTCTCGAGGTTGATTGTGATTTTCTTTCCTTTTTCAATTCCTAACTTTAGAAGTGATTTATAATCTCCAGACTTCTGGGCATTGGTTTTCAAATGTCGCTACAAAATGGTCGTCCTTGTCTTGGAATGGATGGAAAGTTCATTCAGAGACTCTTCAAAGGATCCAAAAAGCCACAGATAGTATTGGTCCCTATGATTAATGCCTTTTTCTTAAGTGTTCACCATGTACTATAGCCCTGACTTGTAAAGTCTGAGATGTAATAGCAAAGCTAGTTCATCTCATTTTTCTGTCTTTATAATTTTACAGATAGAAGATTTGCTCTCAGCCACCTGTCTTAGTTAGGGTTTTATTGCTGTGTAGAGACACCATGACCAAGTCAACTATTTTTTTTTAAATTTTTTATTTATTTTATTAAATCAAATCATAAATTTTATTTATTCACACAGGAGTTATAAACACAAAAAGGCAGGATGTGGGGAAGAGGATGACACCAGAGTATGGGTGTTCAGGGGGAGTACAGATATCTTTCAGAACAGGGTATCGGCTGGGTGAAGGTTCAGGGGACAGGTCACTATGACTCTGACTATGATTCACTTGTCCTTATCTAAGTTGGTATTATCTGCCAAGGCTACCTATTTACAAGGTCTATGACTACTCAGGCTGCTAAATTTCCACAAAAGTTGCCTGTTTACATTAGCTTATAGCCATCTGTTTCATTGTTTATTCACAGAGACTCAACACTTGGTGATAGTATACTTGTATGACAGGCCTATTGCTGATTTTAGGCCTATTGCTGATTTTAGGCCTTCAGTATATAAGCAGGGTTTCCCCTGACATCTCCTGCCTTCTCTAAGTATAGAAGGGCTGTGGCAATTCTAATCTTTCGAAGGCAGGGATAGAGGCCTGACCTCCAGTAATTGAAGGGGACTTTGTAATGGCTCCGGTTCCCCTGTCATTGTACCTATCCCGATGTCTTTTTCCTGGAGAGGGGATACTTTTGACATCAACCCCTATGCAATCAGGCTTGTCCCTCAGGGAACCCAAGGAGATATTTTTAACTTTTACTTATACTCCCTTGCAGTGCTTAGCCTCATAGCCTAAGCAAGAATTCAGAACGCCAGTCAGAGGGGCTTCTGGGTGCCCCCTCTCTGCTTGGTCTAGGGGCGGAAGTCCCCTCTTTTAGGTTGGGTGGAGATGGGTTTTGGGAACACCCTGGATAGAATAACAACCTCATCTTGAGTCTCGTGGTCCTCCATAGCTAACTTATGATAATATATCTGAATAGGTTTTGCTACCAAATTATTTATCTGTTGTTCACAAAGTTAAGCAGCCTATTTAAGACCCAGGGATCAAAAGAAATAAGCAAAAATAACCCAATTAATGGTCCCAAGATGGGAGGAAGTAGACCACTATGTAAAGCAGTCTGGCCGTACCTCAGAAAATTGAACATAGTGTTACCTGAGGCCCCAGCTATACCACTCCTGGGCATATTCCCAAAAGATGTTTCACCATACAACAGGGACACATGCTCTACTATGTCCATAGCAGCCTTATTTATAATAACTAGAAGTTGGAAAGAACCCAGATGTCCTTCAACAGAAGAATGGATGCAGAAAATGTGGTACATTTATACAATGGAGTACTACTCAGCTATTAAAAGCAATGAGTTCATGAAATTCTTAGCCAAATGGATGGAGCTGGAAAATATCATCTTGAGTGAGGTGACCCAATCTCAAAAGAACACACATGGTATGCACTCACTGATAAGTGGATATTAGCCCAAAAGCTCACAATACCTAAGACACAATGAATAGACCACATAAAACACCGAAAGAATAAGGAAGACCAAAGTGTGGGTGCTTTGGTCCTTTTTAGGAGTATCAAAAGATTCAACCAGAGCTCCCAAAGTCTAAACCTCCAGCCTGAGAGTACAAAGGCAGGGACTCATGTCTCTTCCTGTACAGGTAATTGAGGGTGGCCTTGTCAGATGTCAGTGGAAGTGGAGGGCCATGGTCCCCGAAAGTTTGGATTCCCTAGTGTTGGGGAATTTGAGAGCAGGGAGATGGGACTGGGAGGATGTTTGAAGTACACCCTCACAAAAATAGGAGGAGGGAGTATGGGATAAGGGATTTTGGGGGAGAATGGGAGAGAGATAACATTGAAAGGTAAATACGTAAAATATCCAATAAAAAAAAACAGATAATGGGTCTGGAAATAAAAAGAGAGTTTACTTATTTCAAAATATTTTTAAAAGTTTCTAGGAGATGCTAATTGACTAAGATCTTATTTTAAGCTCTCCACAAAAGAATTTAAGTCTCTGTTTAATATTCTCAAGAGAGATGTAAATCCTAATTTTCCTCAACAATTAATTGACAAAAGAGGAGTAATCTCACAAAAAGTAGAAGCTATTATTAATCGATATATTATATAGTCTGATTAGTTGTTGGCAGTTCTATAACAGTCCTTTGATAAAAGAGATTATTAATGTAGATTTATATTTCTTTAAATAGTATCTTCATGACTTTCTGAGTGTGGAAGGAGCAGCTGCTGTCGCTTCTGCCCTGATTTTACAAGAACTCTGAAAAATTGGCTTTAAAAACAAAAGAGGGCGAACAGTACCCCAAAATACTCTCCATCGTGCCTTGTTCACTTTTAACTCTCTAAAACTGAAAGCTCATGGCAAATAAGCTGCTGACTGCCTCTGGCATCACCGAGACCAATGAAAACTATGCCACAGCTATGTGGAAGGATTCTCTTACCCTTAAAGGGAATGGCCAGGACCCAGTTCTCTTATGGGGCCGAGGATTGATATGCCTATTTGATACCACAGAAGGCACAGCTAAATGCTACCAAAAAGATTAATGAAATAAATAGATACCCCCACAAAGCCAGGCCCAACCATAAATAAGATGAATAACAATTGACATCCAGGGAAGAGAAATCTCCCTGAGAATTCCTGTCTTTTTCCTTTCCAGGTAAAAATAAATCACCCATGATGTCTGCTGTTAGAAGTTCTAATCCAGATGCTGGCCTCCGAATTTATACTACTCAGACCTACAACAAGCAGCTGACAAGAACATCTAACAACTAGAGATTGACATCACTAATCTGAAGAAATCCCTCATTTCGCTATCTGAAGAGACATCCAAAAATTGCAAAGGACTTTATTGGACTTGATTTACTCTTTTACAATAGAAAAAACTGTGTACAGCTCTTGACCGTGTATAGCCCTTAAAGAAGAATGTTGCCTATATATAGACAAGACAGGAATGGTTAAAGAGAGCATGAAGAAGATCAGAGAAGGCCCTGAGAAAAGACAGAGAGAGTAAGAGAAAGATGAGAGCTGGTACAAGAATTGGTTTTCAACCTCTCCATGGTTGTCAACCCAAGTCAACTCTTATAAGGATAAATATTTAATTGAGGCTGGCTCACAGTTGCAAAGGTTCAGTCCATTATCCACAGGAAGCATGGCAGTGTCCCATCAGAAATGGAGCTAGATAAGGAACCTGAGAGTTCTACATCTTGATTTAAATGCAGCCAGGAGAATACTCTTCTATACTGGGAAGAATACTAGGAGCTCTCAAAGTCTACCTACACAGAGACACACTTCCTTCAACAAGGCCACACCTCCTAATAGTAGCACTTCCCATGGGCCAAGCATATTCAAACACCACACCATCTCAACACACGATCTTATCATTGCTTAAGATGAAAGCTTTCATTCTTTTCCTTAAAGATATATCTGGGCTTCTCTCTGCCTCATGTACACTTTCAGCATCTCTACTCCTGTGCATTAGTTAATAAGATAAGGGTTCTTAAACATAGCACTGTCCCAACCTGATACTCAAGACAGACATTATGGATCGACAGGCAGGTAGCATATACAATATGGATGCACAGGGCAAAAGAACCATTCTCCCCCCACAGACCAGGACTCACTGCTGGATTTGACCACGCTGCTTAGAACAACATACAATTTAAAATTTGTAAACTGCATATTTCTAGAAAATTTTATTCAATATTTTCTAAATATAGTTGCCCAAAGGTAGCTAAAGCAGCAGAAGGTGAGACCACAGACAAAGGGTGGCTATGTTCTCAAAGAAATCTAGGTAGGAATGTGGAGGAAAGTTGAAGACTAGTTAGCTGAAATGGGCAGTTTAAAATTTCTAATTCCTCATCTGCATCACAGACTGATTACGTCAGGATAACCGTAGGAGGAGAACAATCCTCAATTCAGTCTCTACATACTTAGGTCCCTGTGTCAAATCTTTTAGGCCACAGTGCCCAGCTATTGACAAACATCAGTGTAGATATTACTATGATGTTATTAAACTGAATCAACAAATTTTTAGTAGACAGATTCCCCTCCACAATGTGGGTGGGCCTCACCTAGTCACTGACACCAACATGTGTGCGTGTGTGCATAGTCCAGAAGAGCTTTCTCATCCTTAGTCTACTACTTCCCTGCTCTAACCCCCTTTGCCTTATTCTTTTGAGACAAGGTTTCTCACTGAACTTAGAGCTAGGCTGGCAGCCAACAAAATGCTACAGTACTGTATTCACTTCCACCATAGCACTGGAGTTACAGGGAGCACTTGGCCCTGTCTAGATTTTAAAATAGGTGCTGAAAGTTTGAACTCAGGTCCTTGTACTTGGGCAGGAAATGTTCTCACCACAGATGTACAATACCATGGCTGGCTTTTTACATATGTGTCAGGGATCCAAACTCAGGTATTTGTGTTTGTGTGGTAAGCATTTTACCAATATCTCCCAACATTTGAGCTGACAGTTTTAAGTGAAGTGAAAAGACTGTGGTCCCCAGTAAAAGAAGCAGCTTTGCCTTTAAACTGCCTTAGACCATCAGTTGCAATATAGTCTTCCCTGGCTCCCCAGCCTGCTAGCCTACCCTAAAGATGTGAGACTTACTTGTTAGATTTCAGTTGTGAGCCAATTCCTTAAAATAAACCTCCCAGCAGAGACACAGATAGGCAAATGCACAGACAGAGAGACAGACAGGCAGACACACACACACACACACACACAGACACAAAACCCTCTTGCTTCTATTTTCCTAGCAAACATGATCCTATACTCAGTCTTCCATACTATGGGTTTTTTAATCTGCTACCCTCAAAGTCTTCATTACAGTCAAGAATAGAATAATTGGTTGCTGTTTTTGTTTTTATTTCAGAATAACATACTGAATTCAAGCAACAGATCCTTTATATTTGAACAAGAATAATAATATACCATCACTTGACTAAATTAGCTTCTTAATTGCCCTTGCTCTTCTAGTTCAATGTATCATCTTGATCTTGAACATTTTTAATTAGGAGATTTATATTAGAGACCAAGTGTTAAAATTGTTTTAACTTGAAAGGCTCAGTTTGCAATGAATTGGAATAGATTCGGGTGGATGTTTCTGAACTACCAATAAGGATTAATTGAGTCTCAAATGTTGTTTATTTTTTTTAATTATGTAATTGCTATTCATCGAACCTTCTTGATTTTCTATGTTAAATAATCATGCTTGTGTCTCACCCCAGCCTCTCTGTTTAGTTAACCAATTCATTAAGAATGAGGATATTCTGCATTCATTAGCATTCTAATGGACAGATTGATTCCCTGAAGCCCAAACATCTACATGTGTTCAATGTTTGAGCTCATCTTTACTCCCTTGTAAGTGATTATCATTCTTAATTACAGATGCTAGAAGTTGAAAACCATGGCCTGAAACACCCATTCTAGTCCACTGCATTAAAACTGCCCTTGAAAGTGAGGTTTGATGTTGGTATAAGTACCACAAAGAGATGGCACATGGTCAAGGCTAGAGATCAAGACTGGAATCACCAGGGATTTCTGTGCTCGGGGAAGTTTCCATCAGGCCCAGAGGACCAGCAGCTCCACAGAAGTACCTCAGGTCTAATGGTTATGAAAAGCTTTTCTCTTCTCCAAGAGGCTTCAAAACAAAAGTCATCATTAGCATTCACTAAATTGAATTATATCAAATATTTTTAAATTCAAGGAAACTATTACATGAATTTATTTTGGTTTTTTTTTGTTGTTGTTTTGTTGTTTTTAAAGGTATAAGCAGATAGGACATAACAGACTAACTAGCTTTGTAAAGTAGGAAAAGAAGAGACTGTCAAATATTGAACATGGCTTGCTTACCTGTCGCTATCACTGGTTCACATCCCTTCTAAGGCTTAAATATAGCAGAGGGAAAATTTATTTCATTTTATCTCATTTAAATTTTCTTATAGGCAAATATTTTATCTGTTGAGTTTATTCCCTTATCAACACCCTGTTCCCACCTGCCTCCCGTTTTGTGACCCTCCCCAGCTCACTAGTCCAAGCGTCTTCTTACGGCAGTGTATAGTGACTTCCTGAAGAAAGCAGGCAGCAAGCTATAATACCATAAGATTGCTGAGAAACAGTGTTTATTTCTAGTTCCTACCCTGCACAGAGGAACTCTGGAAAGGAAACACCTCTCTCTGGGTTTTTATAACTGATCCTCTCTAGCTCCCTCTACTGGGAAGGTAAAGGCAGCCCCACTAGGCCTAGACTAGGGCATTATGCCTTACTCATTTTTTTTTCTAGTAGTATCTCAGAGTTTTATGCATAGCTTCGCCTGTTTGTTTGTTTGTTTGTTTGTTTTTATAACAACCCCAACTCTGCTACTAAATTCTTTGTTCCTGGTCTGTCATAAGCAAATAGTTCTTTTGGGATGGAAGATGCTGTAAAACTGGGAAGGGTTTAGCTCAGCCATTTACTAAATCTTTGTATAAACCAAGGAAAGAGCAGGGAAAATCACGGCTTTCCAAAGATTAGAAAGCTACAGAAATTACACAGACAGTGACCAAGTAGACAGCTGTGTCTAACTGAAGAAACCACACCTTAGTTCACTGAAGCCAGTGCCACAAAACTTTAGTCCAACCAACTTGCTGCACATGAGCCTATTTATTACTGCTAGAAGGGCCAGCAATGTCCCCTCCCTTATGTCAATAGCTCATAGGGCACTTCTTTTTACAGGACCTTGTCTGTAGCCTAGCTTCTGTGGGACAGAAGAACTCAGTAATTTCCAGCCTTTTTCCTTGCGATGCATGGAGAACCGTAGAGCTGAGTTGGCAATGGGCAATCCACACAGCCAGCGCAGTAGATTTTCCCTGGAAAATTCCCCTAAAAATCATGATGTCTCAGTGTCCTCTTACTTTAGGCAGGGAAAATAATAGTGGCTCTTACTCCACCCCAAGTGATAGAGTGCAGATTAAGTGATGCTACTCATAAAATATTTCTAAATGAGGCAGCTGATCTCTCTTTTTTGAATTTGATTTCCCTTTTTGCTTTTCATTGTGTTTTCTGTATTTTGTTTTGTTTTAATGCTATATATTCCTTTGGGTCTCTACAAAATGTATCAATCTCTTCAGTAAAATGTGTGTGTGTATGTGTGTGTATGTGTGTGTGCACGTGCATGTGTGTGTAAATTAAAGGTGGTGGCTTAAACGGAAATCAACTATATTTGAACACAATTCTCAAAATAATATAATTATCAAAATATTTTCATTGTGATAGTAGCACACAGACACAAATAAGATCTGTGCCCATAAAATCCAGTAGAAGTTCTAATGGTTATCATAATTTCTGAGTAGTAATCAGCATAAATGATTTCCAATATTTTTACAGTACTTTAAAGATATCCTGAAAATGTGAGATTCATTTGGTAACAAGGTTGTAGACACTGCTTATAAAACTGCAACTTATTGCCTATTTTATAATTACGTGAAATACTAAATGAACGTGTATGTGATGGTTAACACTAATTGTTGATATAATGGGATCTAGAATACCTATGAGACAAATCTCTGGAGAAGACTGTGATAGATTATCTAGATTACATGCATTGAGGTGCAAAGATCCACTGTCATTGTTGGTGGCACCGTTCCATAGATTGGAGTGCTTAGCCTGAATTTAAAAAGAGAAAGCATCCCATGGTGCATGAGCGTTCCTCACCCTCTGTGTCTAACTACAGATGCAATCTGGGCAGCTGCCTCCAGCTTCTGCCGCTGTGCTTTCACTGCCATGGTGGACCATCCCCTGGAACCATGAGCTAAAATAAGCCTCTACTTCCTTGACGTTCTTTTCCCTGGGTTATTTTTGCCACAGCAGTGAGAAAAGTAACTACAGCATGAAAACCAAGGTCTAATATTTTCTGCCCATATATACAAGACCAAAAGGAAAGAGAGGTGGGACTCTCTCTCTGAGGGCTGAGAGAATCCACACAACCAGCACAGTCAGTGCACAACAGTAGATTTGCCCTGGAAAGACTCCCCTAAAAATAATGATGTCTCAGAGTCCTCTTACTTTAGGCAGGGAAAATAATAGTGGCTCTTACTCCACCCCAAGTGATAGAGTGCAGATAGACTGAACATTTGGTCCTGGCTTTGGAAGAGAGCACAGAATGATACTTCCATTGGCATCATCCTCTCCATTAGGCACATTAGCCTAGTTTTCCTCCCAAGATTGTGGGAGCCAGAAATAAGCCATTTTTTCTTTTTCTCCTTCTATGAATTATCTAACTCTCCATAAGTAATTTCTCACAGCATAGAAGAATAATCACTAACAAACCCTAAGTGACCCAGCTACTAGTGGGCAAAGTCCAAACTACAGTGATATTTACAATACACAAAGGCAAATGAGAGCAAGGTAGCCATCACTGAGACTGAGGACCTAACTATCTAGAGTAGAGTTGGATCCAAAGGTTCCCTAGCTTCTGAGACATATGTGGTTAGTGTAGAGCAGCAGGTCCTGGACGGAGCATGGGCTAGCACACAGAGCGCTGGCACGTTGTGGAGTTGGCTCTGTGATTTGCTAATTATGTTTCAGAGAAGATGACTTCATGTCTCCAAGCCTCAGTTTGCCCACCTGTGAAAGAGAGAAAGAAGTGATAACGGAAGCAGTCACAGAGGGTTCTAGAGATGATTACACAGAGGAAGCAAGTAGAAGATTTAGCACAGTGGTTGATAGAGGAAGTTTTCCAGTTCAGCTTTCAGAAAAAGCATCATTATGTAAAGCCTCCTCTATCTTTTCCCTCCCTTCCCCTCTCTCTGGTTCACATTGTGTGTGTAAATGACCAGATTTGGCACTGCATCTGCCCAATCATGCTGCTAAATTAGATGCCTGACTATGCTAAACAACTACAAGCTCTAGTGCCACAATGTGAAGAAAGAGCCAGCAGGGTATCCCCCTCCTTGACAGCAAACTCTAACAAACGCAATGGTCCATTGCAAGACTTCTGCCCTTGGGCTGAACAAACTACATTTTTGCTCAGCATTAGACCTGTAAAATCCTGTCATAGCTGTCTGCTTCACAAATAGAGCTCAGTCCACTGCCAAACCCCAAAATAAGATGCTCAGAGCTTTACCCAGCTGCTCACTTCAGCTAGCGCATGTCAATACAAGTGAGGTCTATTATGGTTCAGTGATTTTCCATCACTTGTCAGTCAGCACAACCTTTTCCCTGTTCCCTCTCCCTCTCTCTTGTGGCGCCTGGACTTCTTAAAGAATTTCTTACCACTTTGCTCAGCTTCTGTTTCCCTTGGTGCCTTCTTTTGTATTTGAATGTTTTATGAAAAACCAGCAACACATCTGAACATTGGGCAGAAGATGAAAGGCACATGAACTTAGAAATAGAAAAATACATATGGCCTCCTCAAAGCCTGACATCTTAGTCCCTGAGAAACTATTGTTTACTTTCCCTGCATTAAGCTAATATGTCTACCAACAGTCTAATATGTCTTTAGCTAAAACCCAATTCCAGGCAAAACTAGAATGAGCCAAGTCATTTGAAAAAATAACATGGAGGAATCCACTACTATGTGTTGCACTGTGTGTGTTGCAGGGGGAGGCCACTTCACAACCCCAAAATTGCCACAAGTATTAAGAATAAAGCCAAGAATATTTAGAGCTCACAGGGAATGATCATACTGTCTGTAGGCTGACAGATTTCCCCAAACAACCATGTATTTGTATCATATAAATAAATGGGTTTTGCTTAGACTTTATAATAGGATCCTTAATGGTCTCAGCCACATTAAGAATGAGAAATTTGAATCCTGGAGATGTTATGCTCTCTGTCTGTTTCACATCATAAGCTAAAAATGGTGGGGCCATCACCACTTGTTTATCGTTGCACAGAGGACAAAATGGCCATCCGGTCTGACCTAGATAGTTTTATAATTCAACTGAACCACACTCTCCAAGGGTGTCAGTCTATGGCAAAATTAGAAAGGAATTAGAATCCATTGTCATATAGCCACTTCTAAGCAAAGCCAGAGCCAGTGTAGAGAATTCATTCTCAGAATACCTCTAAGGGGGGCCTCCTGCAGTAGCCAACCCTCACTCCAAAGTCACCCACATGTTGTGAAACCATTTGTTATTTCTATACATTGTTTTATTTTTTTCTTACTACTGATGCATCTAAAGGTAAATTAAACAAAATCGTCTTTTAAATATGGACTATTTTACCTCTCCACACCTGAAATTTCAGCACAAGTGATGATGATATAGTAGAGAATATCAGATTCAAGGACAGCCAGGGAGACACATGAGGACACCATCTTCCAAAGCAAACAAAAAAATGAGGACGGATACTTCTTCAAGTTCTGAATGTTTTCTATCACCATTAAAAGTAGCAGTGAACAGAGCAATTGTGATAAAAACTACCTGGTATTGGTACAGAGACAGGCAGGAAGATCAATGGAATAGAATTGAAGACCCAGAAATGAACCCACACTCCTATGGTCACTTGATCTTTGACAAAGGAGCTAAAACTTTCCAGTGGAAAAGGGACAGCATTTTCAACAAATGGTGCTGGTTCAACTGGAGGACAACATGTAGAAGAATGAAAATTGATCCATTCTTATCTCCTTGTACAAAGCTCAAGTCTAAGTGGATAAAGGACCTCCACATAAAACCAGATACACTGAAACTAATAGAAGGGAAGGTGGGGAAGAGCCTCGAATACTTGGGCACAGGGGAAAAGTTCCTGAACAGAACACCAATGGCATATGCTCTAAGATCAAGAATTGACAAATGGGACTTCATAAAATTGCAAAGTTTCTGTAAGGCAAAGGACACTGTCAATAGGACAAAACGACAACCAACAAATTGGGAAAAGATCTTTACCAATCCTACATTAGAGGGCTAATATCCAATATATACAAAGAACTCAAGAAATTAGACTCCAGACAACCAAATAACCCTATTAAAAAATGGGGTATAGAGTTTAACAAAGAATTTTCAACGGAAGAAACTCGAATGGCCGAGAAGCACCTAAAGAAATGTTCAGTATCCTTAGTCGTCAGGGAAATGCAAATCAAAACAACCCTGAGATTCCATCTCACACCAGTCAGAATGGCTAAGATTAAAAACTCAGGTGATAGTAAATGCTGGCGAGGATGTGGAGAAAGAGGAACACTCCTCCATTGTTGGTGGGACTGCAAGATGGTGCAACCATTTTGGAAATCAGTGTGGCAGTTCCTCAGAAAATTGGACATAGCATTACTTGAGAATCCAGCTATACCACTCCTAGGCATATACCCAGAAGATGCTCGAACATATAACAAGGACATATGCTCAACTATGTTCATAGCAGCCTTATTTATAATAGCCAGGAGCTGGAAAGAACCCAGATGTCCTTCAACTGAGGAATGGATTCAAAAACTGTGGTATATTTACACAATGGAGTATTACTCAGCTATTAAAAACAATGAATTCGAGAGGTTCCTAGGTAAATGGATGGAACTAGAAATTATCATCCTGAGTGAAGTAAGCCAATCACAAAAGAACACACATGGTATTCACTCACTGATTATTGGATATTAGCCCAGAACATTGAAATGCCCAAGATGCAACTCACAGGCCACATAAGCTCATAAAGAATGAAGACCAAGTGGGGGTGTTTCGGTCCTTCTTAGAAGGAGCAACAAAATACTCAAGGGAGGAAATATGGAGACAAAGTGAGGGACAGAAACTGAAGGAGGGGCCATCTGAAGACCATTTCACCTGAGTATCCATCTCATGTGCAGTCACCAAAGGTAGATTCTGATGTGGAAGTCAGGAAGTACATGCTGATAAGAGCCTGATATGGATGTCTCCTCAGAGGTCTTCAAGAGTCTGACATATTCAGAGGCAGATGCTCACAACTAGCCATTGAACTGTTAAGGGGGTTCTCAATAGAGGAGTTAGAGTGAAGACTGAAGGAGCTGAAAGGGTTTGCAGCACCATGAGGAGAGCAACAATACCAACCAACCACAGCTCCCAGGGTCTAAACCACCAGCCTGGGAGCACTTAGGGAGGGATCCAGGGCTTCAGCTGAATATGTAAGAGTGGAGGGCCCTGCTGGGCATAGGTGGAAGAAGAGATCCTTGACCTCATGAAGGCTGGATGCCCCAGGGGGTGGGAATTTTGAGGGTGGGGAGGTGGGAGTGGGGGGGGTAGTTAGGGGTTACATCCACAGAGAAGAAGGAGGAGGGGTGAGGGGATAGGGGTTCCTGGGTGAGTGGGGGATGGGGTATGGGGACAACATATGAAATGTAAATAAAACATCCAATAAAAAAATTTTAAAAAAAGTAGCAGTGAGACTTAAAGATATAATTGATTAGCCAAGAGTTTACCCTTCTCTCAGCCATGTATGGGTGGCTTTCCTGGTTTCAGAATCTCATTTAGAAACTAGACATATACTTTTTCTTTCTCAGTAAAAAGTGACTATTTATGGAATGCTGTGTATTCCACGCACTGTGTGTAGGATGTCTTCTAGGACCTGTAAAACAACAGAGAACAAGATAGTATCTGTAGTCTCATAGAGCATATCACATAAAAGTAGATACCCAAGATAATTTCAGTTGTTGAAATGCACTTTAAACTAAATAAAATGTTGTGACTATGATAGGGTAGGCTTTTACAGATGCCTCAAACACAAGAAGTGATCATCACTTGTAGATATTGGAAAAATTCTTGCAGAAGTTCCTACAGGCAAGGGCTATGAATAAGCAGTGCATGTGTGAGGCCCAGGCAGAGGACACGGGTATCCATGGAAGTCTCGATCTAGGACCAATACAGACATCAAGACCCATACATCTACAAAACTGTTACAGGACATAGCATCATATTTCCATAGAACCTTTGCATGTGTTCTTTTATACCCTAAATCACCTCTAGATTATTTGTAGTACCTAAGCCATTGAAAGTGCCAAGAAAAGAGTTATATTCTATTGCTTAAAGAATAACAAAGGAAAGTGTCTCTATATGTCCAGTGCAGATGCAATTATTTTCAAGTAATTTCAATACATTGTTGATTGAATTCATGAAGGTAGACATTATGGGATATGGAAGTCTGATTGTATTTGAATTTATATTAAAGCTGCCAGAGGACTTTGAGTAGAAGAGGAATCTAGAATGATTTCATATCTAGAAAATCAGCAAGAAGAAGGCACAGGAGCTGTGACCTATGAGAGTAATGGTGACATATTACCGGAACTGAAGGGTCAAGTTCAAGGGCTGAGGGGAAGCATCCAGCCAGTAATTGGTATTCACGAGTGCAATGTATTCATGTTCTATCTCAGGAGTTCAACAGCAAGAGCATGATTAGCTGGTGTCTTTGAACTCAAGAAGAAATATATGTCAGTTTTCTTTTTGAGATCCAGTACTAACTTTCAGAGAGCAAAGAACATCCTTTCAGTCCCTTCGAAAGGGCTTGTGTGATACAAGTCCTGACACCAGTCTTTCATCTATTTGATCTGTGGAGAAAGGAAAGCCTGATCCTCTGGGTATTTCACATTCAATGCAAACTCTCTTCTTTTGTGTTTGCTGACGGGGGCTTTTGAAAGAGAATATTTAATAATTTAGCTCTGGTTAATGAAAAGTGAAGTCACTGTATATGTATGCCCAGGCCAAATCCAGGCATGCCTGCAGAGTTCCTGAGATCAGGATTTCTGAGTTCTTGCTGTTTCTCAGCAACCTTGAACAAATATTTTCTTTTTGGAGTTGGCCCTGGTTTCTCATAGACAAACTGAGGGGCTCGACTTTAAACCATTTCTAAGTTCTTCTGCCTCAGCATTTACTTACAGTGATCCACTAAACCTTCTGCAGTTATGCTGATTTTGAAGAGGACCATGCTGGCAATGATTTTATACACACAACAAAGACTAGGATAAATGATTTGGGGCACTCTAGATAGCCTGGACTGTGAGTGTAATATCCTCAGCAGAACCATCCTTATAAGGAGGAGAAAGATAATATATACCAAATATTTGTGGTATCCAAGAAGGCTGTCATTAACTTTTAAATATCTAAATGCTGAAGGATCTATGAAAGTATCAGAGAAATCATGATCCATCTTAGTAGGTAAAATGTCAGTTGATAAGAATTTAAAAAACATGGAACAAGCCCACTAATGCAATACTCCAGGAGGTGTTATACAATCTGGTCTATGTGATGATAAATATGGAACAAAATAAACTTAGAAAAACTCAATCTCATAACTTCTGTTGATTTATTTAACCAATTTAACCAGTCATCTAAAAGCTCATGATATGATCCCTTTGCCATATCACAACTGAGCAGAATCACAGTTCCCAGTTGTTCAAGGAAGGCCTATGATCCAATCTCATGATCCTGCATTGGTCCACAAGCACATTTCTGGATCAGTTCCAGTTTAATTGAAGAGTAGAAATATACAATAGATGATGCCTGATGCATCTCCTGGACTAGGGTAAAAGGTAAAGTCCATTCTTTGAATCTAGTAAACAACAGGACAGAGTTAGGACTATGGGAAAAAATTGGGGCAAGGATATTGGCAGACAAAACAGCAGATGTCCTCTATAAGAAGAATTCCTTTTCTAAAACAGATTATAGCATTTTGAAAGATACAGTCAGTCTTTCCAGTGGGGAATAAACTAGTGATGAACATCCTACTTTAGTTCCTTTTTGTAGCAGTCCTGGAGAAAGCTCAGGGCTTTGGACATGTAGTTCAATCAATCCTTAACAAAGGATGGATCCCTATCAAAAGTCAGTCCCATAATTTGTGAGATCTGGTACAAAAAAAATATATGGGCTCTTTACTAAACAGGAATCAAGAAGCTAAAGATACTCACAAATCAGAATATCAACCAGTTGTACAGATAACATTCACATGGAGTCTGCCTCTTCAACCAGCATTTTTTTTTTCTGTACAATGCTTAGTGTTTATCAGAGTATAGCATTACCAAGAATTACAATGCAAGACAATGCCTTCAGTTCAGCTTAGCTTTCAGTCTGGAGTAGAAATGGAAATGTTACAACAGACATCAAGAGAAAAGTGAGTGGAGAGACACCTAACAGTAGGCTGTTTTGTATCAACAATCCTAACAAGCGAGCAGTTTCTTGGACAGAATAAATAGGCTATGGGCTAGTGAAAGTAGAAAGGCATCCCTGTCTGTTTTGTGTTACTTAAGCTTCCTTAATAACATTGGGTTAGCTCCTAGCTGCCAGTTGGCTTGATAACATTCTTTAAGGTTTGAGATCAGAAAGCAATCCTCTGGCACCATGGTCTTGGGACTACTAGCTTTCAGAACATAAAGAAAATAAATTTCTTGTAAATTTTAGAAGTAACACAAATCCATTGGTATTTGGCATGACACTCGAGTTGGCTCCTGACTCTTAAACTCTGAACCTTCTTCCAATAATTTGACTAGGACAAAGAGCATCAATCCATTGTTCCAAATACCTATCTAAATCTTCTTGTATATTCAACACATCAGTAACATTTTTTGCTAATTGATAAGCAAAAGTAGCTGTCTTAACTTCTTGTCAAAGCAATTGCATAAGAAGTGATGTTAGCAATTAATGTAATTAAAGCTGTTATACCAGCAATAATCAAGCCAACTACCCTTTTGCTTCTACTTAAAGCCTGACTTACTTCTTTTAGTACCTGCAATTTTTTTTTCAGAATACCAAGGTCCTGTAATACTCAGGGCAATAGAATAAAAGCTGGTTGATAGACGCCCCACCCCCCAACAGACATACCAGGTTTTAACACAATTAGAAAGTAACAATCAATAAAACTTACATTAAATACTGTAGAAGAAACAAAAGTAATTTTAACACAACAATTAAAAGAGCCTTAACACATTCACTAACACTTGTTAGAAATCCAGATCCTGTCCCAACTTTATCACTTGCTAACATAACATCAAAGTACATAGCTTGAAACTGAAAGTGGATCCCCCCCCCAGACAGAGTTATTAATTTAACAGACTGGCAAGCCAAGGACAGGTAAGATTCTGCACAGAGCCTTATCAACCTAAGACAGAAATGCATTGCTTTTGATAATGCATATTCCACAATGGGTAAGGAAGGCATTCTTGTCAGAACAACCTAAGACAGATTCAGTCTTGTTTATGAAATAAAAAGGGGGAGACGTGGAGAGCTTTTGGACTACTTGGCAGGAATCTGCTATTGGCTAAGGATAAGGAAATGGGCTGCTTGGCAGGAATCTAACATTGGTCAAAGACAAGGCTTCAGGCAGGAATCTGACATTAGGCTAGAACAGAGAAGTAATTTCAGTCAGGAATTGAAATCTTAGGCTAGAAGAAAGAAGTAGTTTCAGGCGGGAATCTATATCTTAAGTTAGAACACAGAAGTAGGCTTCAGATATGAAAATGACTTTGGGCTAGGACAGGAAAGTAGGCTCAGATATTTTGGTCATCCTGATAAGCCCTTAGAAACAGTGATCATGAGAGTGATTGTGGGACTTTGTTTATTGCCTTGATTGTTCTTTGACTATTTGTGTTTATTGTCTTACTTGTTCCTTGACTATTTGCATCTATTGTATTGCTAGTTCCCCAACCTAGAAGTGACCTTAATATTTGCATGTAGTTAATATAGTATAAAACCAAAAAAAGAAAATGTAATTTAATAAATTTATTAAATGTAATTTAGTAAATGTAAATAACAAATAAGTAACAAATACATCTTTTAAAAAATGTGCTCTACACACACACACACACACACACACACACACAAAAGAAAATAAATTTCTGCTATTTAAGGCTGTGGTATTTTGTTACAGCAATAAAATAATAGAAATAAATATAACACTCAGACATATAAATAAGTCTAAGGAATTAGAGAGCATTTTGAGGATTCAGGTAATCCAGATGAGAGAATATAATCTAAGTATTAGAATATTCAGCAGCATTGGCATGCTCTCTGTATCCCTAGAAGATTCCAGGCCAAAATTTGGAAATTGTAGAAAAGTAGAGAATAGAAAAATTAGGAAAACCTTCAGCCAACAATTAAGCTTTATTGTAATTCTTCAGGATAAACATTATAAACCTCTGGAGTTTAAAGAGCAGTTTAGGGAGCCCAGTTGAAAGGAAAAGCAAGCTGGCAGTTTGTTCCCATAAAATCTAAATGTGTGTGCTCCTGGGAAACAAAATGGAGATAAAATCTGCCTCACCAACAGGATCACTCTAAGACATGCACATACAGAGAAAAGGCCGTGTGGGGACATGGAGAAGGCAGATACTGCAAGCCAAAGAAAGGCGCCTTTATGAGAAGGCACCCTTTCTGAGACTTGGAAGAAATGTGAAGATTATATAGTCCTTAAAATAGTGGGAAGTTAGTCAATTTGCAAAGGAAATGACTAGAGCTAAGACAGAACTATACAGAATTATATACAGCTTAAATAAGAGAGTTTTAATGCAAGCTTTCACAAAAAAAGCATAGCTCAAGCATTTGGCACAAAAATACTGTGTTCTATCTTGATACAGTTTTATTAATAGTAAAGAGACGAGACACATTACATTGCATTGATATGAATAGATTCATACACAAACACACACACAGAGAGAGAGAGAGAGAGAGAGAGAGAGAGAGAGAGAGAGAGAGAGAGA
>NW_021604736.1:2199125-2204125 GCF_004785775.1 Grammomys surdaster | reverse complement strand
GCACTTGGGAGGCAGAGGCAGGCGGATTTCTGAGTTCGAGGCCAGCCTGGTCTACAGAGTGAGTTCCAGGACAGCCAGAGCTACACAGAGAAACCCTGTCTCAAAAAAAAAAAAAAAACAAAAAAAAAAAAAAAAAACAAAAAACATTAAAAAAAGGAAGAAAGAAATAGGGTGAAATTAGTTCTGATAGTGTATCTCATTTAATCCAACATATCTAAAATATTTTCCTCTTCATGTGTAATCGATACAAGTTCTCTACTAAGCTATTTTACACTCCTTGGAACCTTGAAAGCCTAGAGCAGTGCTTCTACACCTTGGTTGTGATGCCTTTGGGGGTCGCATTTTCAGATATCCTTCATATCAGATATTTACAGTTATGAAGTAGCAATGAAATAATTTTTGTGATTTGGGAGTCACTGCAACATGAGGGGCTATGTTACAGGGAGTCACAGCATTAGGGAGGTTGAGAACCACCGCTCTAGGAAGTCTTTTGTAGGCTCTCACATCTTCTCGACCTGTCACTGGCAGTTATGACGCGAGGCAGGGTGGAGTGAGAACAGCAGACACTCAACCAAGGCCAATTCTAGAATACAGGTCAATTGGAAGACAGAGATAAATAAGTATTCCCAATATTACAGGTGCAAACTTACTCCTTTCAAGATTTTGCACATTGGATACTCTAATGTATATTTGTTCTGTAAATGTACAAGAACACCTTGAGATGAGAAATGGACAAAAATACATCCCTTGAACTTTGCATTCATTGATTAAAACTTCTCTCACTACTATTAATAAATTCAATGGGACCAAAGAACATTGTTCTCCCTGAACGTCTCAATTTCACGCTTACATATAATTAAGCAAACTGAAGCGCTGACACGGTTCCTTGAATTTCTAGTTCTTGTTTTAATGTCAGTCACAGTTGAAAACTAGATCTCTTCCCAAAGACAAATTGATATGAGTTAATGAGTGCATTTCTAGATGCACTTGAAATCATGATATTCAATTTTTTAAATTCTCATTTAACACTCTCTTTTAAAACAGCCTCTCAAACAATTCTTCAAGGAAATTTCCACTGGCCTGCTGTCAGTCCCTGGTGCTTGCGGTTTTCTTCTTACACTTCTAAGGAGTGTATTCAAAGTCTACCTACGTCTGCACTGTGAAGTTTAACAAACTGATTTAAAACATCTGTTCGGGTACTAAGACATTGCCTCAGCACACTGCAGTGAGAGGTGCTACTTAACATGGAGGAAGTAGGTGGCATATTGGTGGACCTGTGGAGCAAAGAAGGTGACCATTAGAACCTGGGGGCAGGTGAACCTGCAGCCAGCTAAGAGCCTTAAGCCCCCCCAGTCACATGGTTCAAAGACACTGAATTTTTGTAGTGGCAGAATGAACTTAGAAGCATCCTAATTTCTAACTGAGCCTCCAAATGAAAACACAGTTTATCTGGGAGCTTAATTTTAGCCTCATGAGAGCCCCAGTGGTAGCCACTACACTGTCTCCATCCACACAGCTGACTGTGGAACACTCAGGTAAGGCACGTGTGTGCTGTGTTCAGCTGCTGCAGATCAACACAGCAATGTTATGTTACACAGCAACATAAAGCTCAGAAGCTCAGCTTCTCAGTTTTAAGTGGGCCGAGTTGTTTCCAGATTGCACGTGACCACGCTGAGTGGCAGGCTCAAGATATGGGAACGTTTCCAGACGTTTGGATAAATGCTCTGTCCAAAATAGGTCTTCCAAATAGTTTATTCTTCACACGTTATTAAAATAAAAAGTGTAATGAAGGAATAGACTAAATATGCTTATATATAAATCTGCCCCAGAAAGTGAAACTAGACCCACTCATTACAGAGGAGATCAACAAGTGTGTGCCTGAATGTTTTTGTGAAAAGCAACTGTGCCTCTTGAGGTCTCAAAAGTCTTTTAGACCTCCTAAACAGTGACTAAGCGAGGTCATTGTCTTCCTCCATCTCTTCATGAAATGATACACAGATTCCACTACAGTTTTTAAAGTTTTAATTTTAAACTGCATTCAGATTTAATTTTTGAAATTGGTACACCCATCTGTACTCTCATAGTTATGATCTCCATAAACAATGCAATAAACAAAATTCAACATAGGTGTTATTATCTCTGTTATACTCCTAAAGAAATGTCAGAAATAAAATTCGAAACTCATCATAATCTTTTATAATTTACTTAAATATCTCCTGCTAAAGCATTTAATTCACTCAAAAATTAGTCTATGTTTACCTGCAAGGCACAGGAGCCCAGGTTCATGGGACATAGGGAGGGAGCTTCAGCATAGTCTAATATAGATTTTGCAGTCGCTAAGCTGTGGCCCATCTCAGAGTGTCTGCTCTCACTTTGCAAAGAGTCAGTCTCTCTATATTTAATGTAAAAATTCCTTCACCAAGCAGGAGGATTTTTAGATTCCCTTTTATATTTATAGATTAAGTGGAATAATACATTATTCAGGCACTTGAATTCCTTACATCATATGCTCTGGGATGACCTTACAGTGCCTTTCTTGTCATTTATCCCAGTTTCTATCTCTTCCGTATAAATGAAGTGGCACTGACATTTTATCCTGAATTCTTTTCTTCTCCTTCACTATGCCTATCCTATCTTAATGAAATATGTTAAATAAACTTAACAATCAATGAAAGAGGGCCACCAAGATGGCTCAGTACGTACATGTGTTGTCAAATCTGATGACCTGAATTTGATCCATGGTGGAGAGAACTGATTCCTCCAAGTTGTCATCTCACTTATACAAGCTCTCCCTAATACACATATGCACATACAAGCAAACAAATATAAATAAATAAATAAATAAATAAATAAATAAATAATACAAAATTTTAAAAACTGATAAAAGCAGTTACTCACTCATAAATACACCTTTTGCAATTGTCTTGAATTTGGTGACATATCAGATAAATACAGGTCTTCTTTTTTGTTGTTGTTGTTTTTTTGTTTTTTCGAGACAGGGTTTCTCTGTGCAGCCCTGGCTGTCCTGGGACTCACTCTGTAGACAAGGCTGGCCTTGAACTCAGAAATTCGCCTGCCTCTGCCTCCCAAGTGCTGGGATTAAAGGCGTGTGCTACCACTGGCCAGCCATGTTTTTTTGTTTGTTTGTTTGTTTGTTTTTACCAGAACCTAGTCTAGCAAAGAGATATGCTAGAAATATTTGTACTTTCAATCAACTGTCAAAAAAAAAATTTCTACAGTATATTGTCGGTTCCCAAAAATAATTTCTTCTCATCTTCACTTTTCTTTATGTATATCACAGATAAGCGTTGACATAAATCGATGTTTCCTAGCTTGTTACTATATTGTTTATACAGCATTGTTTCAACCATCACCTATAACATTGGGTAAAGTAAGGTTTCTCAGTGCTCTATAGCTTTGGTGTTTTTCACGATTATGTTCCATAACATTAAGAGTGTCACCAGAAAACAGTCAAATCCTGAGTCACAATCACTATAGTCAAAGATGAATGGACAATAAATGGACAATAATTGGACAGACCAGGTTGGTAGAGATCACTATGGCCCTCTATCTTTTTAGCTTTCTCTTACTTGGATTCCTTCATAACCCCAGTAGCATAGTTCAAGACTCTGCCTGTGCATTGTGTTCCAGCTGGCATAAGCAGCCTTTCACATGCTGATGATCCCACCTCTTCATGCTCAGACCCCCATGCTACTTGTACTTACTATGGCCCAGACCCAGACACTTGCTTTGGGGAATAGAATACAATAAAAGTGATGGAATATCTAAACCATGATTTGGTGACAAAGGCTCATAGTTTTCAACCTGTTAGGCTCTCTCCCTTACTGTCCATTCTTCCTGTTTTCTACCCTTATTGCTTTACCAAAGAAAGCTGCCCTGTTAACAGCTGCTCTTTAGAAAGACTCATATGGCAAAGAGTTGAGGGTGCTAACAAGGGCCAGACTCTCAGTCCACATGGTAAATAATCCTGCTAATGCAAGTGTGAGTGGATTTGGAAATCAGAGCCTTCCATAATGGAGCCTCAGAATATTTATAGTCTCATAAACATTTTAATAACAGCCTTCTCAGAGACTCTGAGAAAGAAGGCTGACCAATTCCATGCCCAGATCCCTGTATTGTAAGAACTACTAGATAGTAGATCTCGTAGGGATAGTAGATAGTAATGTTATTGTTTTAAGCCACTAAATCTTCAGCGTCACTTGTTATGCAACAATAGGTAATATTGCATGAGCCAACAGGAAAGGGGAAAAGAGGGAAGCCAGCATGTCTTTCTCAATCTGAGGGTCATTTCTGGTAGCCCAAGAGTGTTGACATGGATATGTCAGTGGGTAGAACTCCATTACAAGTATATACAACTGGAAGTGAAGCCAGAGAATACCATATCCAGGCAATAATTTTCTCTGTTACACATTAGAACTCTAATATTAACAAGAAAGAGGGAATCGGATAGCAACTATAGACATAGCCTCTGCTAAAGCTGCCGTGAAGAAGCCTCAAACAAGACTGCTAAAGATGATTAAATTTAGTAAAATTTGTAAGTTCTTAGGTTGAGAGTAATGTATAACTAATGCTATAAACATTAGTTAAAAGTTAGTTGTCATGTTTGAATATATAGTTTTGAGCATCTTATTTGATTATTTAACAAAAATCTCATACAACCTAAAGCTGATCACTCATGCATTGTTCAAATACATTGACTAAGATCACAGGTAATACTGTTTACAAATTTGTATTTCATTTTTTTTTTTTTGCTTAAATGAAGGGAACCATCATTCTCATCATTTTAGACTAGATAGTTTAAACACAAAGACATATTTCCTGAGCATTCTAGAGGTTAGAAATCTTTGATCAGGATACTAGTGTGGTAAGGTCCTAATGAGGACTCCTTCTGGATTCTAGGCAGTTGACTTCTCATTTTGTTCTTCAGAGAGATAGAGGGAGAGAGGGAGAGAGGGAGAGAGGGAGAGAGGGAGAGAGGG
>NW_021604736.1:2192288-2199025 GCF_004785775.1 Grammomys surdaster | reverse complement strand
GAGAGAGGAAGAGAGGGAGAGGGAGAGGGAGAGGGAGAGGGAGAGGGAGAGGGAGAGGGAGAGAGAGAGAGGAAGGGAGGGAGGGAGGGAGGGAGGGAGGGAGGGAGGGAGGGAGGAAGGGAGGGAGGGAGGGAGGGAGAGAGGGAGAGAGGGAGAGAAGAGAGAGAATGCTTTTGACAAAGATCTAGTCCTCTCTAATTATATCTTTATTACTATAATTTCATTTTACCATGGTTTCTTACAAAGAGCTTACCTTAAAATACAGTCATACTGTTGGGTAGGGCTGCAACATTGAAAAGCAGGAATATATGTTTTAGGTAGATGTTTAATTTCTTAATGCTGATAAAGAGCTTTGCACTAGGACAAGAAGTGACCAATGCTTTCTTGTTTACTTGTGTCAGCATTAAGTATTGTCTTAATACTTCTCAGAAGCATCTATTTAAGCCATTAGTCATTTTTGGAGGTAAAATAAACATGAGTTCCATTGCTAACTCAAAATCCCCCTTTTCTTTAGTGTTTGGAATGTCTCCCATGCTCCATGACAAAAGACATCAATATGTTTGATGCATACTACAAGTATTATTAAAACACTTTTATATGTAGATAAATAAATGGATACTCCAGTATTTTCTTTATACACTTAAAATATTTAGTATTATAGCTTGAAGAACACTATTATGATAGAGTTGGGTTCCTTTAATAGTTTTCATAGGGTTTTAGGAACACTACAAGCCATCTGAAATTTTACAGAGGTCTCATATGTATGCTAGAGGTAGTGGTGACCAATAACACCTGCCTTGTGTGATTATTTGAAGTTTTAAATGAGAAAAATCTACCTAAACTGCACAGTCTAGATTCTACCACAAAGTGAACACTCTACAACTGTTAGCTCAGAAGGAATGGGCATGCTATTTAGCATCACTGTCACCAACACTTAAATTAACTAGTCAGGCCTCATCAATAGTGAGGTGAGCTGGTTAGGCATCATTTTGCAAATTGGAAGTTGGAAGAACAGTGAGGCTCTCTCTAGTGAGTGGTACCCTGAGCATAAAGAAACACAGGGGGTTCCATTCCTATTCATGACTGTGTAGGTTAGATCCCAAAACAGCTTCCCTTTTTGTTTCAAAAAGATAGCAGTGATTACTTGTTTTGTTATTGGTTTTGGATAAATGCTGACCACACAGTGGTACATCAGAAAATGTGGCCTTTGTTGCTAAGGAGTCCTTTTTTCCTCACTTAGACTCATGAAGGACATGAAGGACTCATGAAGGAACAGAGGTTACAGATTTTACCCAAGGATGAGTAGAAGAGTTTCTTTGAGAAGGTAGCATTTAGATGGAAGCCTAAAAGGAGATAAATGACTAAGTGAAGCAAAACTTTAGGGAACAGCGTAGGCAAAACCATATGCTTGTAGAGAGCTTGGCATTTTTGAAATCCTTCTACCAGCATGGCCATGGCACAGCAGCCGAGGAGGAAAGTTTTATAGGATGCTTGGAGGAAGAGAGTGAGGAGAAGAAAATCTGTTATTTCTGTTACATGCAACTGGAACCATTGGGTGGCTTTATTTTAAGGTCCATTTTGATGCTACATGAAAAATGACTAAAGAGGGAACCTATGGATGAAGTTATTCAAATGAGAGGCTATGATACCTTAGGGTAAATAATGTCAATTGAGATGGTGATGGTGGACAGATGGAAGGTCTTCTTATAAATGAAATTGTCCAGATTTCCAATGGGCTTGATAAAGGAAGGAAAGGTGAAGATTTGGATTTTGGCTAAAATCATTGTGTAGACAGATAATGTTACAGTTAACTGACATGTGGATGACCAAGTGAGGATGGAAACAAATTTGGAATGGAAAAAAATGAAAAACTCCATCTTGTTAATTAAGTTCAAGATACCTGTGGGACACACAAGTGAACAAAAATGATCAAGTCAACATGTGAATATGTAAAAAGAACTTACAAAAATATTTAGACTGGAGATACATATTTGAATATAATTAGCATAGACATAATATTCAAATAAAATCAATGGTAACTAAAAAGCAGTTTATGGAGAAGAAGACAAGCCAGTAGATGACATTATGAAAGCCAAGAAGAGAAAGTCATCTACAGGGAAAGAATGTCATGCTGAATGTTGCTGTATGATCTCAACTGTAATAAAGACATTGCTTTGGTCAAATGCAAGGCACCAAAGACTTTGACAAATGCTTAGGTGGCATAATGTCAATTAATGAGAGAGAACTGAAGATAAGGAAGTGTTAGCAGACTATGCATACAACTCTTGACAAGCTTAGCATAGAAAAAATAGAGAGTACAATAGGGGTATAAGAGAACCTGTTTGAATGCTCAGAGAAATGAGCCAGGAAAAAGGAAAAGGAGAGGCTGCTGGAAAGGGAAGGGATGGAATCTGCAGCATCAGGAAGACTTTGCTTGAGAAGAGGAACACAATCCTCATCGTGAACCACAGGGAATTAAGAGAGGAGTCCAGGTTGCAAGTCTGGATTTATTTGGTCCTTTGAATATTGGTGGCTTCTGGTTTTTTCAATTCAGCGTGAAGGAAGTTCTTTGCAGTGCAAGAATATGTGAGGCAAGAGGATATAGGAGGAGGCACAAAACAGTGTTCTGAGCATACAGTTTAGAATCAAACCTCCTGGAGAAGCAGGATGGGTACTAGAGGGTACTGAGGATCTAATGAAAAACAATACTCATAAAAGTGAAGACATGTCCTCTTGTCGGCCTAGGTGGTGACATACATGAGCTCATTTACAATCTCAGAGAAGGCAGGTGAGGCTCATCTGAGTTAGTGTTTTTCCAGAAGGTAGAGAAGGGGAAGAGAGGAAGAGGAGCTACATGTAATGAGAGGGAATCCAGGAAGGGCTATTTAGGGAAACAGGACCAACTCAATTATATTCCATTAAGAGTCTGCAATAGGCAGACACTGCCCTCAATTGATTGACAAGCCAAAAGGTTAACCATCAGACAGTAGGTTTGCTTGTTCTGTGCCATGTGTCTGCATTGGAGTTTCCTTTGCAGCCTGGCTTGTTTGCTTATCAACTCACATATGGACATCAGGGCTTGTTTGCCAACAATTAAACAATTCATCATTTGCTTCCCATCTCTCACTTCGAGGCAAAGACTTCACTGCTGGTAGATGAACAATACTTCCGAATTTGCTCATATTCAATTTCAGACTCCTAATTTGCTGATAGAGAGCATTTGAATTCAAAATAACTTGGTAACCATTTGTTCTCACCTTCCTGCTTAACATTTAGTGTAAGCAATGGGCTGAAGAGTTTCCATGGGCCAGTTGTACACAGGTTCTCTCAGCAAACAGGGTTCCAGGACTGACAATGACATGTCCACTTGTGACATAAACCTGAATTAAATATGTTAATGCCATTTGATTGCTGCTTTGCATGAAGCTTGCTTCCCACACATATTCTTTAAAGATTAACAATTTTAGTCTCTGCTTGTCTTGCAGGAAGCAGTTGGAAGTAAGAAAGGCTTGGTAATCAATTATTTCTTCAAGCTTCTGCTTTAGCAACCTCTAGTACCTGAACTTGGACTTCATTAAAAGAAAAAGAAAACTAAGAGGCTCAAATCTTATTGAAAATGCATATCATTTGACTTTGAGCCTACCCAATCACTTTAAATCAGATGGCCCAGCTTGCACTATGCCCTGGTAATGCATAGAAATCATACCTAGGCAAGTATACTAAGGTCATCATCCTAAACTGGTCCAGGCTGTGTTAGCTCCTTATCCCTGGTTTTGCCATAAGCACATGTGTAGACAAGCAGCATGTACTTCACCAATACGTTTAACTAGAGGCTGAAAAACTAGAAAACAACTCTTGAACTCTTTCCAGGAGTGGATCTTCTGGGCATAGGCCCAAGGTCTAGGTAGTGCCTGCCACACAGAAGCCACTGAACAAACACTTGAGTGTCTAATAACAATAGAAAATATACAAGGACTGTTTGCCATAGGACAGCCATATGTGTGACTTACATTGTTACATAATTTATTATTGATTAATCTTTGTACCAACTCCTAGAGGAAGGTAATGTCATACCTATTAGTATTATTATGCTAATACAAGATAGAATAAGGTTTGACTCAGCTTCCTCCAGCATCCCACTACTAGGCAGAAGCCCCAGTTCTTATAGAGATCTGAATCTGATGCATAATCCTAGTACCTGCTATTGATGGCTAAGTCATATCCTTGTGCAATGTAACAAATACTAACCCTGAAGGCTAGGTCAGGTGTCAAGAAATCTAAGACCTAGTGTAGATGACTCACAAGTATTGAGCATTTTCCACACCCAAAGTTCCAAGCAGACACAACACAAACGCTTTGAATCCCTTACTTCTCTTCTGAGTGTTGTTCTTCCAGTTTTAAAGTAAGTCCCATGGGGCTTCGAGAGGTTTCTGACCAATCTGTGGGGCTACACTTGATCTTAGGTCAATGTGTCTCTAAAGCCATTGTCCTTAACCACTCTGCCTCACTAACCAGTGTATAAAGGTCAGATCCCAAATGTCCACTTAGGACACTGTTTATTCTACATTCCTTTTGGGGCAATGGCAAGTGTTAGTGTAGAAATCATCTTACCAGGCAGAGCTTTCCAATGCTGTCAATCCTAAGGAAAAGGAGAACTGAGGTTATTTCACTTAAGGCTATGCTTCTCTGGAACAATTTTTGATTATGAGATGACTGAAGACAGTCTGAGTCTTTGTTAAAGAAGAGAATGGCAATCAAGTAAGATGCTACGCTTCAGCTTCAGGAGCCTCTGCTGGTGGCCATGGGCTGCCTGTCTTCCTGTTTCAGTGGGTGATGATCTTCTGCCTGGATCCCATGGCCACCTGGATTTCTTGATCTAAGCTGCCCTCATTTTCCTTCACCATTCAATAGATCAATTCCTGCTCCTCTCACTTTTTATACCCACCCCACTCACTTTATCTGAAACCTCCTCCATCTGTGAATTCACCTTCTCAGTGACTGGCTATGGGCACATGCTATGCAGTCAACAAGGCCTGGATCAAATCTCAAAGATTGTACTTACTATGTGCTTTTAAGTAAGAATTAAACTTCCTCAGGCATTTTCTTTGTCAGTAATACTGTGAATAAGTAGATCAGCTTGGTTCTTACAAGGCTTAAAAGAAATGATGCATGCAAAATGCTTGACTCAGGGTCTCACTTCAGCACATGGCTATTATGTATTATTAGAGTCCTTTTGGATGAGCTGTCATATAAGGAACATGAGCAAGGAGCTCAGTCTATTCATCTATGCATTTGTACTAAGATGGGCTGGTTTGCGGAGTTGTCTATGGCAGCCATTTCCAATAAGGTCTACATGAGTCTGCTCTTTCCTGTATTCACACGCCATTTCACTATCTCATAATAGGTCCTTTCCTTATTCACAAATCCTGAACCTGAGTTCACATGAATGACCAACAAAATGCAGGAAAAAAATGGCATTCTTGTGCCAACAGAGATAAGTCCTAGAAAGCTTCATGGCTTCATTCCAAGTTTCTTGGAATATTTGCTTTTAGAACAGTCTTTATAAGAGAAGTTGGCAAGAATGTGTACTCTACATAAACTGTTATAATAGGCTCAAAGCATATGGAGATCTGTGGATGCTTAAGACAATACAATGAGGTACTGTCTTAGTTGTAGTTTTGATCACTGTGATATAACACTATATCCAAAAGCAACATGGGGAGAGAAGAGTTTATTTCAGTTTATAGGTCCACATCACAGTCCATCATAGAAGGAAGGCAGGACAGGAACTCAAGGCAGAAGCTGAAGCAATGGCCATGAGGGAGTGAGTGCTGCTTACTGACTTGCTCCTCGTAGCTTGCTCATCCTGCTTTCTTTTAGCATTCAGGACTACCTGCCATGATTGGCACAGCCCACAATAAGCTGGATGCTCCCACATCAATCAGCAGCCAAGAAAATGCCCCCACAGGCCAGTCTAGTGGGAACATTTTCCCTCTTCCCAAGTGACTCTAGATTGTGTCAAGTTGACATAAAGCAAGACAGCACAGAAATGAATACAGAAGGCCCCAGTGTGCAAAGAAACTCCAGTGCAGTGGATAAAGATGCCATCTTTAAAGTGGCTCCTGTGGCTCCAGATGCCCTATTGAAAACACAGTAGTCCAGAAATCAAACCACACAACCATACGTATCCTAAATGCCTGGCCCATAAAATCATTAGCAAATTGAAAAGGCTGTTTTTGACTATTATGTTCAAGGAAAGTTAAGCAATAGCAGTCAAGTGAGCACTATTAGCCACTGGAGATTAAGATAATAGATGAAGGCTGAGCATATAATTCAGCAGTAGAACACATGCCTGGCATGTATAGGGCTGGAGTTTACTGCTCAATACTGTAAAACAAGACAGAACACTGGCAAGTCAGAGTTGCATTGACATCTCCCTTTGTGACTAATACAGAAAATCACACAGGATGAGTTACTGCCACCCCTTTCCCTACACCTTGGCCTTGCGCTTCTCTTTAAGAATGGCCTCAGAATGTTTTTTTATGTTTTATAATGATATTTTAATATTAAATGAAGTCATTGGAGAATAAAGTTAAGTTCTAAAATATAGATTTCAAACTTGGTTGTACCCTCATAATGGTTTTATGGATAATTAGTCAAGGTTTTCTAAAACAGAATGGATAATATGTCGTGTGTGTGTGTGTGTGTGTGTGTGTGTGTGTGTGTGTGTGTGTGTG
>NW_021604736.1:2125483-2192278 GCF_004785775.1 Grammomys surdaster | reverse complement strand
TGTGTGTGTGTGTGTGTGTGTGTGTGTGTGTGTGTGTGTGTGTGTGTTTGTGTGTGTGTATGTTTTATGAGTTTATTAGACTTGCCTGTGCAATCACAAGACTGAATAGTTCCATAATTGTTCCATAATTCATATTTCTAGGCAAAATGTGTAAAAGTAGCATGATATTTATGGAACTAGTCAACTGCTTTCTCCTTGAATCTGAGCTTTACTCTATAAGAAGGAATTCATACCTAGTGCTGTAGACCTGGCCAGAGGTTTATGGATGGGGTAGGTCATAGGCTCTAGGGGTGAACTTACTACTTTTATTTTACGAAATGGATAAGTTGTTAAACTTCCTCCTAAATATTTGTTTATACTCATACACAAGTGCTTCCCTCAGTCTTGATCAGAGAAGTTCCTCTTTGCACCAAATGGTGGTTAATACAGAGACTCTTGGATGGTCAGTGAGCTGAGAAAATGTGATTGTTGAGTGTTTGTCCTTAGGCAGAACACATACATCATCCTTCCAAGGTGCAGAGAACATTATGGAAGAGGCAGAAGAAAGAATTCAAGACCTGGACAATATGGAGGAGGATTGTGAAATACTGTCTAATGTGCATGTGAGACATGTTATTATGAACATAACAGAGCCATAAAACACATGAGCTCACAGTAGCTTAGGTTGTCTGCATAGGGCCCACATAAGAATGATCCTGTAAGCATTCAGCCATTTAATCAGCAGGGCTATTAGTTGGCAAGGAAGGCTTGTTGGACAAGAGGAGGTAATTTTCTTTAGTAATGTACTGAGTTACTCATGTTCAAGTGGATAGCTCCATGCTTATGCCCAAACAAAATACCTTGGTTAAACCCAGTAAGTCACAAAGCAAAAACAAAAACAGAACAAACAGATGTGAAAGTGAGATGTCCATTTGGCAGGGGTTGGTGGGAAGAGGATAAGAGAAAATGGAGGTGTTCTTGTGACCTGAATATATTACATGTGTGATATTGTCTAATGAATTAACTGAAACAACTTGGCACAGAGTAAACTAATAAGTGATTTATGTCAGCTTTTATGCTGAGAATTCACTGTACTCTAGCACTTTGCAGCAAAAACAATATTAAACATAATACAAACTCTTTAGAAAAGATGATCTAATTTCTGTCAACCCTTTGATTGCCAAAGCATCTAGGTAGTGTTTTCTTAGGTAGAAAGGTCAAGAATCTGCTAGTTGTTCAGTCTAAGAGGCTGGATGTCTCCTCATTCCCAATATAGTGTTGGAGTCCTAGATGAGTCCTGGAAACTTGGACATCTTCACTCTGTTAGAATCCTAGATACAGGTGAAGAAATGTACCAGCTGCAGAGTAGATGAACTTGCTATCCAGAGCAATAGCAAGCAGGCAAAAAGCAAAAGCTTCCTTCTTCCATGTTCTTTAATGTGGGCTGCCACTAGAAGGCAGATTTAGGATGGGTCTTCCAAGCTCAAATAATCTGTTCAAGAGAATTCTTCATAGGCATACCTACTCAACAGGTTGGTTTATAGCTAGCTGATCTCAGATGCAGTTAAGGTTAGCCATCACATTTAAAAAAAAATAAAAAGAGGGAGAACCATGAGATGCTGTCTTTTGGACATGGCATAACTATCATACACATGAACTTACAGCAACCGTGGGTCACTGGAAAAAACTCTGAGAAAGATCAAACCAGTTAAATTTTTCAACATAGAGTGGGGGGCCTCCCAAATCCACATCCTTAGCTGAAGTACTATTGGCAATACATAGCTCTTGAGAAAAGGGGAGTCACTCTTCTTTGGCTCTCTGACCACTGGAAGATTCCCCATGTCCCAGTAGATGACCCTACTGGACTCAGTAGGTAAACACATATTTACATACACATATGATGTATGGATAATGATAAAGATATATTTTATAAATGTATGAAAACTTCAAAGAATAAAAAGAAATAAAATTGTTCCAAAGAGCTAAAGTTGTTTTAGAGTTTGAGAATGATATTGTCTTACTAGGCTAACACAGAGAAAATATATCTAAGGGTCATGAAGATATATAGACTTTCCCCACAGATTTACATGTTAGAAGAGAGAATGAACATATCACAACTGACTTTTTCAAATGTCTATAATATTTGTACTCTAACCAGTTTTTAGTTCACCCACAAAACTATGATGTTGACTCTCAGAACAGTTTTTATTGAGTGTTTATTATGTGACAACTCTCTACTAAGCCTTTTCCATGCTAGCTCCCCAGGTTACCAATGAGCAAAAGCTCGAAGAAATTTTGGAGTCTTCTAGACTCCAAAATTCATGGGAAAGTGGTCAAGTAGGCATCTGAACCCGTCTGACTCCAAAGCTTTTGGTCTTTGCTCTTTACAGTATCACAGTGGGGTGTGCAGAAGAAAAAGACCTTAAAATAAGGTAGTCTCATGCAAAGAACCTTAGGCACAAATTGACTCACACAGTGTTTAGACTGTACATTAGTGCTCCAGAGAGAGGAAATCAGATCATTAGAACCAGATGGTCTCATAGGAGAGAGTTTTATATGCA
Source organism: Grammomys surdaster (assembly GCF_004785775.1). NCBI lineage: Eukaryota > Metazoa > Chordata > Mammalia > Rodentia > Muridae > Grammomys > Grammomys surdaster. The sequence continues at coordinate 2,189,738 of NW_021604736.1, read as the reverse complement.
GTCCTGCAGGGGGTAGAGAAGCCAGCTCTACAGACAGCTAAATTTTGCCTAAAAATACCTCCTTGCTCTTTATTCCTGTGCCCTGCACTGATTCCTAATCAAAACATTTACTCAGAGCACTTTCAGGTAAGAATAAAGTTGATATCATTTATATATGCTCAAATATATCCAGGAAACAATAGGCATTTGGTGTTCTCATTAACATCCCATGAAAGCCATGTAGGCCTATCTGGGAAAGGGGATAGCATCTGAAATGTAAACAATTAAAATATCCAATAAAAAAGTCAAATTAATGATTGATTAATATTTTAATAATTATATGAGATACATTATTTGATAGAGGAAAATGTTACAAATTTAGTTTGTGAATAAGAATTATGTAACAAATGTTACTATTCAGCAATTTTACATTAACCATGGAAAACTATGATTATATTCAAATGAGTTATTTGTTGTTTTTTCAATTGTATATGGAATGTAAGTATTAAAATAAAAAAACTATTTTGTCTATGTGCCCCCAAAAGAAAGAAAGAGAGAGAGAGAGAGAGAGAGAGAGAGAGAGAGAGAGGAAGGAAGGAAGGGAGGAAGGAAGGAAGGAAGGAAGGAAGGAGGGAAGGGAGAGAAAGGAAGAAAGAAAGAAAGAGAGAGAGAGAGAGAGAGAGAGAGAGAGAGAGAGAAAGAGAGAAAGAAAGATTGGCATGCACTCATATCTTTGCTTAACTTCTAGGAGCTGAGAAATGAACCACTGGAGAATGTCATTATGTGAGCTTCATAGATTATATTTAAACAAATATAAGACATCAAATTTGGAGTGTTTTCTTTACCAATCAAAATACATAACAAATTAATGTAAGACTGCTGCTGGCATAATATCATGCTGTTTATAGTCAACTCATTTTTATAAGTAAAAAATAACTATCATATTGTGGTGCTTTAGGAGAAAAGTAAAGCTCAATCTTTACCAACTATGAAATCTGCAAGTTGCAACAATGACTGGCATGCTAAGATTAGCTCACTGTTGCAATGATGACATGAATGGGAGTAAACAATCACTTTCTAATTAAAGGTACAGTAAATGAAACAAGAACACATACCTTGTACTATGAAAGTGGCCAAGAACCTGTGTCTAGATAGGTCATAGAACATATGTTAAATGGACATAGTATTAAAATGACTCCCAATGAACTGTTACCATAACCTCAGACCAGAGTGTCCTATAACCTCATTAGAGAAGAGTCTCCTTGAGATAGACAGCAATTAACACAGAGACAAACCCACTTCTAACCTAGTCAATATGCAGAGAATAAAAGACTATGGAGTGCAAAGTTCCAAATTGGACATATCTCACCCCAAGGCTGCAGAAGAAGAGAGTTTAGAAAGATTGAACAAACCAGAGGTGGCAGAAAATAGATTTTCAGACTCAGCATGGAAGGCACACAGATGAACTCACAGTGATTGTAACAGCATTAACAAGACATGTACAAGTTCCAGCCAGACAAAATTCCAACATAAAGGGCTGGAAGATAGACATGCAAGCCTATCACTTGCTGAGGAGCTATTAGTATTTGATATCTCATGGGAAAGGGACAGTTGGGTGTCTCCTTTTTAAATGATATGACCCCTTGGTGGCTGACCATATCCACAATCCCAAGACTATCTGAGCAATACAAACTGAACTCAACAGGGAAGGAAGAAAACTTGCCACCAAGTCTTTGGTTTTACATTTCTATAATGTTCAAGTCTCCTGGTGGTGCCACAGCATTAAGCTTCCTCTTGTAATCATCTCTTCAAGAGAAAAAGGAGCATCAGAAGTGCAAGCCTTCCAACTCCTGTCCCAGCCCCCACAGCCAACAGTGTGTTCCCATCAACATCCTGCAGTTCACTTGCATAATATTTATGAAATTGGTTTTGCTTAAACTGTAACTCGGTCAGTTACTGAAGAGTAGTTTCCGTGCCTGATATTGGGTGAGGCACTTTGGGGACAGAAAAAGGTGCTAATGAATTGCACTTTCAGTTAGTGTAATATAATTCATTCTTACAACAGCCTATGGAGGTGTAGAGCTTCTTTTCCAGAGCAGGTAACTGAAGCTCAGATAAAATAATTGGTAACTTAGGAGTGATGGTATCAGAAAGAGTAGATCTGAGAATAAAAATAGATCTGAGAGTCTTGAGCATGTACACCCTTGGCAGGTGTGCTTTGGGGCTCACTGTGTGCACTTTGCATACCTAAATGCATTTAGATGCTATGCTACAATAGTGTGACCTTCATCAAAGAAAAGGATACTCAGAGGTATATGGGTTATTAAACCCCAGTACACATAGGTTTGACCACAAAGCCTTTCTCATCCTGTGTGATAGCTTTAGATAGTTGTAGCTCAGAGACCTGTTCATTGGAACAGTATTGCTGTTCTTAATAGGTCTGAGGCCTGATTGTAGTGGAGAAGAGTCAATTTATAGCTCAGTTCCTCAACAAACAAAAGTTAAATAACAGATTTTTGAGACTTCCAGATGATGTTTGACTCTTCTCTACAGGCAAAGATAAAGGGTTCATTTATTTTCAATGATGTCTAATAAGTACCAAGCTGGGTCATAGCAACTTTATCTTATTTTCCTACATGGCAAAAATATCAACTGTGTTCTGTACCTCAAGTCAGTAAACAACCAAAGACAAATATATTTCCTTGAGCTTTTGCAACAGGAAATCAAGGAGAGCACTTGGGAAACTCAAGGGCTGACAGTACCCCATCAATCTTCACCTCTTTGAGGCTGAACTCATAACATTTTATTAGATGCTCCCAGACAGGAAGCAAGCATGCTCTCCATCATCAGCAGGCATTGCTCATCAGCAGGCATTGCACAGTGCGGACAAGCAGACATTGTTTATTAGCAGCATTCCAATGCGTTTCTACCCCCATCTGTGTCCTCACAGTTATTCTGAAAGACTGGGCTCCAATATCACAGAGCTAATGTCCATGGAGAACTAGCAAGCACTGCTTCTAGAAAAAAAAAGAGGAAAAAGAAAAAAATTGACACTAAATGAAAAGACAGTAGCCCCTTCTCTGCCCCCAAATTTTGACAATAAAACAGGATACTGTACCAAAGAAAAGTATCGTGAAAGTCAGAGCAAAGGGCTACAGGAAATGCCCTGTATAACTTTCCCCAACTCTTGGAATCTCAGATGCCTTCACATTTCATTTTAAAATTGTCTCCAATTCCTCTCCCTAACACTTAGCATACTTTCTGTCTGCTACTGTAACAATACCTGGGACCGTGTGAAGTTAATCTTAAATGCCAAGTTGTTGGCATTTAGAAGTAGCATAGGAACAAACCTCTGGGTGAGGGAGTTTCCAGAATGGAATACTTGAGGTGAGAAGACCCATCCTAAATGTGGGCAGCTCTACTTCATGGGCTGAAGTCTCAGACTGAATAGAAATGCAAAAGGGTGCTGAGAACCAGGATTTATCATTTTTTGTTTCCTGACTACAGACAAAGTGTGACCTTTTGTTCCTCATGTAACTCTCCACTGTACCTCAAATTACAAACAAAAGTTTATTTTTAATTTTATTTATTTAATGTATAAGTACTCTGCTGCATATATATCTGCAGGCCAGAAGAGGGTATCACATCCCCTTATAGATGATGGGGATGCTGGCAATTGAATTCAGAACCACTAAAGAGCATCCAATGCTCCAACTGCTGAACCATCTCAACTGCTGCCCCAAAAGTTTGAACTTTGACTGATTGACTTCTTTCTCCTCCCCCCCCTCCTCCTCCTCCTCCTCCTCCTCTCCTTCTCCTTCTCCTTCTCCTTCTCCTCCTCCTCCTTCTTCTCCTTCTTCTTTTAGATTTATTTATTATGTATACAGTGCATTATGCCTACAGGCCAGAAGAGGCCATCAGATGTCATTACAGATGGTTATGAACCACCATGTGGTTGCTGGGAATTGAACTCGGGACCTCTGGAAGAGCAACCATCTTAACCTCTGAGCCATCTTTCCAGCCCCTAAGCAAAAGTTTTATTACTATTATCAATTGTTTGTTGGCTAAGATTTTTTATTAGGAGTTTTGTTGCAACAATGAGAAAAGTGATTAGCACAATAATCAGCATATAAAGAGCTACTCTAAGATGTCAGCCTGTGAGCAGTAGGGCAGAGCTACTGTTTTTAGGTTTCTGGAGATAGATCTTAGGGTTAAGGTTAGTTAGGGTTATAGTTAGGGTTAGGGTACAACACATCATAGCAAGTGTACACAGTACTATTTATCTACTGGCCAGGAGCTGGAGAGAGAGAGAGAGAGGGAGAGGGAGAGGGAGAGGGAGAGGGAGAGGGAGAGGGAGAGGGAGAGGGAGACAGAGACAGAGACAGAGAGACACAGAGAGACAGAGACAGAGAGAGAGACAGAGAGTGAGACTGAAATCTGTTGCACTCTCCTCTTCAGGAGCATGCCCTCAATGATGCAGAAGACGTCCTATCAGGACTCCTCAGCTAAGGATGGATGCTTTAACTTAAGAGACTTTCATGAGCACTCCATATCCACATCATAGTTTGTCTCATAGTTAACCACGCTTGAGACGTCCCCTGCAGAACGTGGGTTTAAAGCAGCAGTTGTATACAACAACTGCTATTATAAAATGGAATTGATGGGTAATTATGTGTTTGTCTAATAGTGTTTCATCTCAACAACAGTGCACTCTAGTTCCTAGAGAACACATTATTTAGAAAAGTATCAAATCCCTGTGTCCAATTAAAAAATACCTCTGTCCAATAAAGGCCCTATGTAGATTGCAAAGATTTTTATTAATATTCCCTAAATATCCTTTCTTAAACTAAAGGTGAAATTTTATATTATTTTTCTAGCAGCACAAAGCTCCCATTTCACTGTAAGCTAAACACTGTGGGCCAATGAAAAATATTTAAATGGCAAAATAGAAGAAAATACTACCCATCGGAAGCAATCAGGGCTCTTGGACGAGCCATTTTGTTCATAAGGCACAGTGGTATTATGTGCCTATTGTACCATTTCCTAATAAATGTCCAGACAACAGGCATCCACTCTGTTTCACTGGGCTCAGCCCATATTTACTATATTAACTATCCCACATTGTATATTCACGGGCAATTACCCACATCTTTACAGTGTCCACCCACTCTCCAGGGACAAGAAAAGAGCCAAACACAGCACTAGGCACAGAGTAATCATTCAGCAAACTCTGCCAATTGGTTGCTTAATTGACTGGAAACTGCTTTCTTTCTATCCAGTAACTGAGGTACTCATTAGCACACTGAGCCAAGGAATCACTAAACTTTAGTAAGACTGCAATTCACTTTGCATGAGCTTCCATAGGCTTACCTGCCTGCTTAGAAACTGGCTTAGCTAGGAAAAACACTGTATGCCTCAGCTATTATTAAATTGTAAATCAGAAAGAAGGGATGAGCACAAAATTCTTGGTCTGTCATTAGCTGTATAGTAACTGAATTGCCAGAGAATAAATTAGGGATTTTTTATCCCAAGATAAAGGGTCATACTTTTCACTTGGGTTTACCTTCAGCATTTCCTCAGCAAACCAATGTCTGGCTCAGTGCCTAGCATACATTATTTAGTAGGTAATTGCTTTAATAATCTGCTAGTGAATGAATGAATGAAGCAGACAACAAATCAGAGCATCCAGCACAGTTTGTCCTTTAATGTCCTCACCCATACTCAATAGCTCCTCACTGGCTAGTCACCTGATTTGGTGTTGTGACTGTGACATGCTCTGAGTAATATAAAGTTCTCCACACCTAAAGCAGATATGACTTCAAATGAAATGTGAACCAAATAAAAAATAAGTTATGGCCAATGCATTTTGCAGACAGAGTGGGAAAATGGTTATCTTATTACTTATGTGTAAGTGTTTTAGCACTTAAGGTTAGGCCTTCCTTAGAGGTAAAATAAAGAAGATAAATGTCTGCTAAACTGGCGTTGGACTCTGTAGACATTTGGTAAATATTAGCACAGTGCTCCTAAGATTTTTTTATTTTTTTTCTTCTCTCTGTCTCAGAAAATAAAACCGGTGGATGTGTAAACCTGGAGCTGATGAGACAAGCCTGGCATTTTTTGAGCTGCTTCCCAAGAATGATCACAGCTTGTCATGTTTGCTATGAATGTACAAGGATCAGAGGGAAGTGCCACCAGGAAGATTTTGTCAACATAAATAGTGAGGTGGAGAATCAAAAGTGGTTTCATTATTAATCTTTGCAGGAAGCTGGTTTCAAAGACCATGACTACCCATGTGCAATGCATTGGCATTGCTGGGAAACTGCTTTTATTCTTCACCATAGCACAGCTTCTTAATTGTCTTGCGATTAATTAGCTAATGATGTAGTGCAAGTAAGATCAAAGTATTCAAGATGAAAGGCAGACTGCTAAGAGGAAAGGGGCTGATTAGTTATCTCCAGTCCATAATATTTCTTCCTAGTCCATACAGAGAGAATAAGGCAAAAATCAGACTTGATCACATAATCAACATAATCAAAAGGAAGGGGATTACAAACTCTTTAGAGTGTTAAATGACCACTACAGAGAGGAGCTAGAACATGCATGAAACAGTGACGGTAGGGGAAATCTATACATACAGCCACAAGCCATTATTAAGGATATCAAACTAGCAGAGATCTACATTATCAAGATCTAGACAACTTTCTTTGATTGGTTGTTTATAAAGGAGAAAGCTTGGCTTCTAGATAAAGTGCATACCCACATGGACTAGGGATTCATGGACAATGAGTTTTGATGTTTGGAGTAAATGGCTTGTACTACTCACTAAAAGTTATTTACACCTGGAGGCAGGGCACATCTGTCTGCTCTCTGATATATTTCCATTCCTAGAAAAATGGGTGGTTTAGAAAAACAAGCATATACAGGCTGACTGAGGTGACTGAGGTGACACCATCTTCTCCTGATCTTAATCACACTTCTTATTGAGTCTGTCCAGGAGCTTTTCAGACACTAACCTCCTAAAGAGCCATGTCTGCCATAGCGGCACATTGAAGATTTTCTATGGCCCTAACCATGGCCCAGAGAGAGGTATAACCAAAACAGCTGCTGAATGTATAGGTAAAACAAATGTTACCACCTTCCCATAATCCCATGTCTGACAATGATGTCATTGTTGATTTTGATAATTTTTGCCTTTAGAAATGCTGTACTCCAGAAATTTCTGTGGCACTATCCTGCACTTGGTGGCAGGCTTAAATAAAGGATTCTAATTAGGAGGACTCTAACTTGGCCTTTTGTGCATGGTGGTCTGTAACTTTCTTGCCTGGACTATAACAGAGCAAACAGATGTGAGTTTTATGAGGAAACGATGAATAAGTAAAATACTGTTTTGAAGATCAAGTGAAAAATTCAAATCTCTCATTTTTAATGGTTAAAAAGCTATTTACTGTGTTACAGACTTTGAAAGACGAAAAAAAAAACAAAAAAAAAGCCTTTGCCTACATGATCTTGCAAGTGAATATGTTAAATTCTTAGCATAGTTTTACCTGGAAATTCTTTCAGGTAAAGGTAGAGGTTCTAAAGGATAGAAGGGACAGACAGAAGGGGAAAGGATAGTGAGGGAGAATGCTCAGAGGGGACATGAAAAATGCTAACAGACCCCGGAGTACTCACAGCCAGGATCTCTCACCTCAGCAGAGCATTAACAGAAAATCCTGTCCACATCTCCTCTGCCCTCCCTCACTCCACTCTTTCTTTGACATTCCTAGATGGTTGATAGACCCAAGAATGCAGAACAGCCAAATGGGATGTGATTCAGTCATTCAGTCTCCTTTATCACTTTTGATTTATTTGTGCTACCCCCCAGAAAAAAGAAGAAAGAAAGGAAGGAAGGAAGGAAGGAAGGAAGGAAGGAAGGAAGGAAGGAAGGAAGAAAGAAAGAAAGAAAGAAAGAAGAGAGATAGAGAAGTGTAAAGTGCTTGTCATATGTCAAACATGGTATTAGGGTTTTAATAGTTTAACAGAGGCACTTGTTTCTGTACTGTGGGACAGCCATCCCCTGATACCTTCCCACACACACATAAGAGGGCAATGCCAATAGGTCAGTAAAGGGTGTAGCAATGAAAAACTCCAGATTCAAGAAACACTGTTTGTTTTATTGTATGTGAGCAAACACATATAATGGAAGCCTATCAACTGTGATTAGTTAGCATATCACACCAGACTGGAATGTGAGCACTCATACCACCAGGATGTCTATGCAGAAGAAGCACATTAAAAGAGACACGGAGAGTGCACACTTATCTAAAGATCAGCTTCCAGCCACTCACACTACTTTAGAATTCAGTTTTCTGATTCAAGAGTGAGGTTTGCCATGTTTCTTATTTAGAAGAGCAGTATGCCAGGTAGGCTGACCTGCAAAAAATGTCTGCATTTTCTCCTGCATTTTTGTCCATGGGCTGGACAGGAGAAGGGGGTGGGAGGTGTGCAAAGTTTGTAAATTTGTCTACCAGATGGGTAGCTCCAACAGTAACCATGACAGTATGATCTTGCAGAAAGGAGTGACACAGACCAAAAGAACCAAATGGGAAGCTCAAAAGGTCTACAAAATATGGCCAATTTCCCTAAAGCAAAAACTTTATGCTTTAGAATAATTTTAGATCTATAGAAAAGTTACAAAAATAATACATAGTGCCTGTGTACCACTAACCCACTTGTCTTTGGTGTTAGCATCTTATACGGCCATGGTACTTTTGTAAAACTGGAAAATTCACATTGGTACAATGCTTTAAGTCTTCATTTTTTAAAAATATTACATCCATTTAAAAAACATATTCTAGGACAAATTTTATATATTATAAGTGGCTAAGCAATTTTTGACAAAGGTGAAAAAGTGATTAAATGAAGAAATGTAAGGTCCTCTCTTTTCATAGATGATAATGAAGCTATTTGAAATGCACAGAGAAAAGAACAGATCTAAACTAAACTCCACAGTTTATGTGGAGACCTTGATATGGGTCATAGATAAATCCTTTGAACTCTCTGAAGAAAACAGGAGATGGTGGTGCCCTGAGGCTGGATAATATAATCTTAGGCACACTCCATAAATGAGAACATTGATACATTTCAATTCATCAACATTAAAAATATATCCAACATCCATAGCTATTAGAGGAACACAAACTAATGGAATAATCTACCTATTAGAATGGCAAGGACAATCACAAGTGCTGGCAAGGAGGTGTAAGCACACAGCTCAGACAAGCTCATCTGATTACAAAGTTAAAAGTGATTCCTGTATGTGACCCAAAAATTCCACTCTGTCAGACAAAGTAAGCCTGTTCTCCCTTAAATTGATTTTTGTTGGGTATTCAATCATACACCATAACAAGAGAAGATACTAGTACAAACACATTTCTAGCTTTCAATTAGCTTCAATTGCTGGTAGTTACAACTCCATAGTACCACAAGGAAACTAACATATGTTATGAACCAAATGGATTTAACAGATATCTACAGAGCATTTCACCCCAAAACAAAAAAATATTCCTTCTTCTCAGCACTTCAGGTTGCATACTCCAAAATTGATCAAAACAAGCCTCAACAGATAAAAGAAGATTGTAAAGAAATGTTCAACATCCTTAGTCATCAGGGAAATGCAAATCAAAACAACTTTAAGATTCCACTTCACACCAGTCAGAATGGCTGATCAAAAACTCAAGTGACAGAAGATGCTGGCGAGGATGTGGAGAAAGAGAAACACTCCCTCCATTGCTGGTGGAATTGCAAGCTGGTACAATCACTTTGGAAATCAAATTGATGGTTGCTAAGAAAATTGGGAATAGTTCTACTTGAAGACCCAGATATACCACTCCTGGGCATATACCCAAAGATAGTTCCACCACATAACAAGGACATGTGCTCCACTATGTTCAAAGCAGCCTTATTTATAATAGTCAGAAGTTGGAAAGAACCCAAATGTTCCTCAACAGAAGAATAGATACAGAATATGTGGTACATTTACATAATGGAACACTACTCAGCTATTTAAAACAACTTTATGAATTTTGCAGGCAATGGATGGAACTAGAAAATATTGTCCTGAGTGTGGTAACTTAGACCCAAAAGGACATACATGGTATGTAGTCACTGATAAGTGGATATTAGCCCAAAAGCTCAAAATAGCCATGATACAACTCACAAACCATATGAAGCTTAACAAGAAGGAAGGCCAAAGTGTGGATGCTTCAGTCCTACCTAGAAGGGGGAACAAAATAATCACAGGAAGCAGAGGGAAGGAGGGACCTGGGTGGGAGAGAGAATGGGGAGGGAAAAGGTGGGGCAGGATCAGGTATGGGAAGAGACACAAGAGAAGTCCAGAGGGCCAGCAGAATGAATAGAATATGTAGCAGAGGGGGTGGGGAACAGGGGGCCACTAGAAAGTCCCAGACACCAGGGATGCAAGAGGATCCAGGACCCAATGGGGATGACATTAGCTGAAATACCCAACAAAGGGGAGATAGAACCTGAAGAGACCACCTTCTTTAGATAGACATGGCCCATGTTGAGGGATGGCGCCACCCATTCATCTCAAAATTTTTCACTTAAAATTGTCCCTGTCTAAAGGAAACACAGGGACAAAAAAAAAATGGTGCAGAGACTGAAGGAAAGGCCATCCAGAAACTGCCACACTTAGACATCCATCCCATTTGCAGACACAAAACCCTGACACTATTGCTGGTGCCAAGAAGCACTTGCTGACTGGAGCCTGGTATAGCTGTCCTCTGAGAAGCTCTGCCAGCAACTCACTAAGACAGATCCAGATACTCACAGTCAACCACTGGACTGAGCACGGGGATCCCAAATGGAAGAGTTAGGAGAAGGAATGAAGGAGCTGAAGGGGACTGCAACCCCATAGGAAGAACAACAGTTTTTATTAACCAGACTCCTCAGAGCTCCCAGGGACCAGCCAAAGAGTATACATGGTGAGTCCATGGCTCCAGCTACATATCTGGCATCAGTGGGAGGGGAGGTGCTTGGTCCTGTGGTGGCTTGTTGCCCCAGAGAATGGAAATGCTAGATGGTGAGGTGTGAGTGGGTGAGTGGGTGAGCATCCATTTAGAAGCGAAGAGGAGATGGGATGGGGTGGGGCATCTGCAGAGAGCAGACAGGGAGGAGGGACAACATTTGAAATGTAAATAAATAAAATAATTAATAAAAGAAAAAAGAGAACAATTGAAAAAACTCTCAAATATCTCATTAAACTTAGCATGTAGTTACTAACTTTGAGTTCCATTGCTAGTTCCCCTGTCCTCTCAAACTCACCTCTGACAAAGTTCTTCACAGAACATTAGATTTCCTCACATCTGAAGCAGGAGACATTTACATAATTACACGGCCACATCTGTTTGAAGACACCAAGTCAGTACTGCCACCTACAAAATCTTGATGTTTTTACTTTGAATATAAAATAAGACCTAGAGAATGAAATCCAAGTGAAGTTAAATGACTAGATAGAATAAATGAAGGCATCTAGGAGAATTTTATTTAATCACTGTTCTTTCCTCTCTAGACACCCCTCTAGACACTCCCCTACAAACCTCTCTGGACATCCCTCTGTCCATTTTGCACATACAGAAAGATGAACAGATAGAAGGGAAATTGTCCGTGAAGGGTAGTTTGCCAAGTGCTTTAGAGAGAGCAGGTCTGCTCTCCAAGTTAGCTGGCACAATGGAGCGAGGTGTGTGTAGTGAGCAAGACTGTAATTCTTTTAGCTCCATGCCGCTTTGAGAGTGCTGACTGTCTGCAGCTTCCCCTGTGCAAGTGATTCAGCACCTTCCACATCAAAAGGCAGTGACAACTGAAACTTTAGTCTGTGTGATCAGATTATTGCTGCTGAGTCAAAAGGAGATAGAGTGCTGTATATGTCTACCAGGGGGGCCTCTGCGTGTTTCTTTAGTGAGATGCTTATTTTTGTTTTTTTTGCCTGTGCATATTTTTCTTCAACCTTCTTTCTGTAGAGACTATGCAAGATATTGGTTCATTATTTCTGATTCTGACAAGATATTGGTTCATTATTTCTGACTCTTGTGACATCCGTTCTTTTAATTCACCCTTGAGGAGCTCATCCAGCCAGTGCTAGAGGTAGAAGCAGAGAAGAATAACACAGAGAATGATTTCTGGTTTTAATTTTAATGGCAACTGTCAGCTCTTTCCCTATTCAATTACTTTTCTTGGAAATAACTCCTGAGTGCCTAGTTTCAAGAAGAAACCATCACCAAATAAACAGAATATCAAATATGTGTTCATGGGATGAGGTGACATTTAGTAACAAATCTTGTTACCCAGACTTACAATAGCTAAGAAAGGAGTTAAAATTTACTATTATAAGTTCCATGGAGGAACCTGGATCTCACATAAATACTCACAGTCTTACATATGCATATATGTGTATATGTATATATTTATGAGGATTTAAATACATATGCCCACCCAAGGGAATCCGAGTTCTCTATGCATGCTCTGGTATTCAGCCAACCAACATAAAACCATGGTCTTCTTGATATAGCTATACAGAGTCAGATGTGGCAGGAAGAGCAGGTGCAGATGAGGCTAGGTTATGAAAAGTTATCAACGGGTATAAGATATAAACTGCTGCTCTTTCCCTCATGAAGGAATTTTGGAGCATCTATAATGTACCAGACACCAAGACCACAATAACAGAAAGGCAAAATCCCCACCCTCCCTCAGGATTTATTATTATACACAAAGAAACAAGATAATGACAGTGATTGCTGCCATCAAGGAAATTAGTACGAAAGTATGAAGAATAAGGAAGAAAAAGGATGACATTGTGAACGAGGCTATTTTAGATAGAGTGGTTATTCAGAGATATCTCTACTGATGTGGAAGATGGAAGAGCTGGCTCTGCAGGGCGAGTATTACAGACAGAGCGAAACAAACTCAAATGTTTCTGCCATTCTCTAATGGTAAATACCAAGGCAATGGGGACAAAGAAGAGAGATCAAGGTAGTTTAAATGTGGAGAACCAGAGACATGAATATGCAATGAGGTCAATACCACACAGAGATGTGTTGGCCAGAGGAGAGGCTGGGATACTGAAAGTACAATGAGAAAGGGTTAGCTGGGGCTGATTTGTGGTCTGCCATCAGCTCCTTTTTGCTGTTGAAAGTAGAGAGAATTTGAAGAAGTCCACAGGAGAGAGGGAGCAGAGACAGCCATCAGGAGACAACTGAGTCATCAGAGAAAGACAGGAACAGTGCCCATTAGTAGCAGCTGAGACAGAACACAGTGCGTGGACACATGATATAGAACACCAAAGAGCCACATGTTTGTAGAGTATGAAGGCAGAAAGGATAGGAAGATGGTTCCTGACTCCATTATCAGCTAGTACTACCAGTAGTGAGAGTGCCTTCTTATGTTAACTGGCATTTTACAGGAAGCAGGATAACCACTCTTACTGAAGTGAAGTGGTCTCCAGATGATTATCATGTAAGGCCTGTGAAGCCAAAGTCTGTGCTCAGCTGAGCAATTTCAGGCCCAAACCTGCCTCTCTGAGAGCTTCTGATCATTCCTGTCTGAGTTCCAGGTCCCTTGGGGGATAGTGAGTTGTGTTGATGGCAATGGCCATTCCCACGGTGGGCATGGGAACAAGGACACAAGAGGAAATGAGTCAGTGGAGTGCTTCTTTCTCTACTACACTGTCATCTCCAGACTCTCCCCTGACTGCTCTTTCTCCATCAGTTCTTCATACTTTAACGTCAGAACTACAGAAAGCCCCACACAGGGATGGGGCAGCCTACATTGCTACCAGCAGAGGGCAGCATGGAGCCACACACTTCTGGCCCAATTCTGAGGCCCTTAGTCCTCTAGGGTAGCAAGCAGACCAACTTGCTTCTGGAGCATAGCTGGGCATGAGGGGCGGAAGATCACTGCTATCAAAGCAAACCATGAAGGGATATGACCATTCCAGTCAAGATACCAAGAAAAGCCTGAGTTTGTTTCTGCCAAAAGCAATGACCAGCCCTCAGTGCAGACTGCACTGTCCAAAGAGCAGATAAAACTTTGTTTTGCTCTCCAGTTACTGTATATGAAATACAGTGACCCTGTCTCTGCCAAATGGCTATATAAATCACGTCACATTAGCTTCCCAGCTGCCCTAGGAACTCTGCCCTGATTTTTGACTTTATCGTGCACATGAGTGGTAATTACTGAAGATCATTGGTGAGGATGCTAACTACAAAAGTTTATTTAAACATAAAACCTCCCATGAGGCTGCTTCATATTGCTTATGACTTTCCCAGTGTTTTCCTGGACTCTTCCAGGACTTGAAGGGAGTATTACATATGTTTTATATATAGACCTTGGCTCTTATCCCTCAAATACACTCTTTCAGAGAAGAGAGAATAAATTAAACAGCTAAGGAGGCGCGTAAACAGGGCGCAGCAGCATGACAAAATTATCTTTACAACTCTCCATTATCAAGACTTTTGACTTGTATCAGACAAACGCTGTGAGCAGAGTAACCTCATAGTTTAAAGTGATAGATGGGAGGCAATGAGGGGCAGTCACACGTCTGCTTGTTTATTTGCTCATTCATTCATTCATTCATTCATTCATCATTCTCTAAGTACTTTGTGACAAGCATGGGATTTCACATGGAACATTATAGTTCCTACCCAGAGAAAGGGTGTAGTCTAGTTTGGGGTAGTGAAAAACTGTAACAAATATAAATGAATGAATGAATTGTATGTTCCATGAAAGAGGAGCCTGATGATTAGCTACTATCTCTGAGCCAAAAGTCTCTTCCTCACGAGCCTTGTGCCCTCCATCGCCAGTCTAGCCACCAGGCAATTCTGCTTCAAACATGTCTTCTTTCTATGCAGCTGACATTTTCAAATTCTCAAATCCCACCCTCTAGAACAGAGGTCCTAGCTCTTAGTTCCCAGCCATCTGCTCTGCTTGGACTGAATCCTGTCTTGCCTACTCTAGACTCCACAGCAGGTCAGGTCAACTGATGCCTTTTCCCTGCTGTAAAGTCCTGCTGGTCTCTCTCTATGCCTGTTCTGATGAATCTCATCTCTCTAACCCTCCTCCTTCTTCTTCAGCATTGGTTTAGCATTTACTGATCCTAATTGGCCCCAGAAGCTCCTCCAAAAACCCTTTAGTGAGACCTATTTTCTGTTTAATTCTCCACGGGCCCAGGTCATTTTTCCCTCCTCAACTATGGCATTCAAATCCTGAACCCAATATTTTCTCTCAATCAACACTTAGCATACTAAAACAGTGGAACTTCTTCATCTTCTTTTGTGTTCATTTTTCTTCTCTTCTGCTCTCCACATAAAGAGCACAGTTTCTTGCCCTTGTAGGTTTTCCATGATAAACCTGAAAGAACTTGAGAAGGATCTGGTAGAGATGGTGTGCTCACTCATTTATGGCTGCTGGCCTGTAATTCTACAGCATTCAAGGTGCATATTGAACACCTGTAGTGCTCCAGCTTACAGCAAGGAGCACCAGGGCACACTGAAGCCCTCTAGTAATAAGTGAAGCATGCCAGTAAGGCTGGGGCATCACAGAAGAAAAGAGTGTCTTGGTACAAGGTAAGGCCAGAGAGACATAATCCCGTGCCTGCAGAGATGTTGCCATTTTGAACATATTCTAAAAGATAGAGTGAGCCTGAGCAGAAGAATAACCAGATCGGAAGTTTCCCCCAAACCTAATTGGCTGTTGTGTGAGGACTGGGTGGGGAGGGTTCAGTGTGATGAGAGGAAGAACAGCTAAGTCTGGAGCAGTGACCCTAGAGACAAGTGAAGACTTACAGAGCCTTGTAGCTCTCCTCGCAGAGTTCCAAATCCAGTTCACCCTCCATGGTCCCTTGGACTTGGAGGCTGTAAATCCTCACAAGTGGTCCATGGCTCTAGACAACGCTCCCACCATAATACATCTCATGCACAGAGCCTTGTGCCCCGTGTTGTCTGTCATGCTACTGCCTGCCCTCTGAACCCTGAATGTTCTGGGATGCCCACTGCTCCAGGCCTTTGTTCAAGCTGCTCTCTCAGCCCGAGTATCCCTCTCATTTCTCAGTTTGTTAAACTCTTCTAGAAAGGCCACACCTATCAGCAGATAGACTAGCTCTTCTCACAAATCTGTGACTATAACTTATTTTATCACAATGACTGAATTTTCAGGCATTCATTCTTTTAAGAAAAAGGACATGTTTTATATCTGTATTTTTATTCTCTTCTTCAAACCCATACTTCCTTGTGCAGTGGGAAAGATATCTTAGTGGAAGTTAAATGTTCATTGTATCAAATCACATAGAAACCAGTCCAGTCCAATTTAATCCACTGTAGTCCAAAACAACTCAGTTCAGTCCCTTGTGTATTAGTGAATTCTTTTACAGGTTGTGAACTTCTTCAAGATCATGCACTTAAGTTTGTTTCATTGTGTCCTGTCTCCATAACTTTGTGGGCACTTGATAAATTCATAATTGTTGGTTTACATAAAATTACACTCCTTGATCCTTATTTTACCCCATTTAATAAATGGGTTGGAGAGATGGTTCAGTGGTTAAGAGCACTTGCTTCTCTTCTGAGAACCTGGTTCTGATTTCTGACACTAACATGGTAGATAATAACCATCTGTAATTCCAGTTCCAGGGGATCAGACACCTTCTTCTGGCCAAGGACTCATGTGGTATGCATGTAAGTAAAACATCCATATGAATAAAAACGAAATCTTATACAAGCCGATTTAATAGAGGCCATTAACTGCTTCTTGTGTCAACTATGTGTTATATGTGAACCCTGAACATTTTAATTATATACAATTAAATTTTCAGAAAATGTAATGTGGACTTATAAGAGATTCTAGTCTGTGTCTGTTAGGATAAATGAGTTAAGGCCATGTATATAAAGTATACTACACATGCTTTTTGACAAACAGATTTTAGAAGGAACAAAGTTAATCTTTACTGGGGTAAAGGCTATAGTAAAAAAAGGACCCATACTGAAAAACCCCAGAAGACCTCCTTCCAAATATCTGCATCACAAGGAAACCTCCAGTGAGACCCACAGCCGAGTGTGACTGACCTGAGCTTCATAGCTTGCAGGCATCACCTGCAATTCTAGACGTATCAGAGGTCCTGATACAGTGACATCAAGTACACTACATAATGTAATGCAGACGGCCCTGCCTCTCTTACCTTTCAGATCCACACTGTCCACTTCTTATGCAATATGTCCTTGTAAGGAGCACCAGATATGTTTCATTGCCATAAGGCGAGGATAATGTAAAGCTCACCTTTTAAGCATTTTGAATGTAATTCTGTCTCACTAAATACATTGTGAATACTCTACTCCAACATCTCCATCTTCTCATTAAACTCTGTGACCTATATTTTAAATAATAAAGGATATTTTATAGACATAGGACGGTTTTCAAATCTCAAAGAAGTATGTAAAACAAACAGCACAATCTCTCTCTGGTCTAATCTATACCTCCTTTTTACATTTAACTGCTCTGTAACCTCTGGGCCCTCTTTATGTGCTGAAAATGTTCATATATCACAGTTATAAGTTCATAGAAATATTTTAGTTTACAAAAATTGTGCCATAAAATATGCTACTTCTCTTTTTCCTTCCAACCAGGGCATGCTGTGCTCAACATATAACTCACTACTTTTACGGCCTGCACGGTATCCTCTGGTACAAATACCCTATACTTTAAGACCCTAATGATAGACATTCCTCTGTCTTCAAAAATGTTTCTTTCCTTTTCAGAATCAGGGTTACAATAAAAATCCCAGTTCTCTCAAATAGGCATTCCTGTGGGACACATTTCTAAAGGCTAAAGCCCTAAATACAAATATTTGCACATTTTTAAAAAGCTGATGCTCACTGACTTCCACAAATGCAGTCCACACACATGTAGCAGCAGCTTGTTTCCCAAAAGGCTGAGGAGAAGAAAAACTATGCTTGGCCACCACACGCTTACATGTTGGAATGGATTGGTGCAAGCTATTTCCCTCTCTGAGAGGATGCTGGATGCTTTTTCACAGGATACACCAAGAGAAAATAAAGAAAGTGTCCGGAAAAACAGTTGATTCATCAGCCTTGGCGGGTTGCCTCTGTTTGGGGAAAATGGGAGAAACACAGGCTCAACTATGGACCTGTCACTTCCTGTGCACTGCAGGGGCAAGAGGTGTGCATTCTAATCTCTAATTTGCACCTTTCTCTAACTAAGCCTTGTCCTCACTTGTTCCCACAAAAGCCTGGCTGTCCTGGTTAATCTTACCCATGGTGTCAATGTTCACTAGAGAAGGGCTATGTCACGGATACACATTATTTACCGCTCCAGTCAATTCAGACTCAAATACACAGAGAGCTAACTGAAAAGCTTGAACTTAAGCTGTAAGCTGGGGCTGTAACTCAGTGGTAGAGCACTTACCTAACATGCATACAGCCTTATCATGGGTCCCCAGCACATACACACTTGCACACACACACACACACACACACACACACACACACGTTAAGAATTGAGCTTAAAACTCTTCTCAACATAGATCATACTTTCTGCGTAGCATTAGCAAACTAGAAAGAAGAGCAGAGCTGTTGTGTGGAATGAAGTAGATTGGTGTTATTGCTTGACATTAGTACTTGAAGCAAGGCACATTGCTTTGATATTTACACAGTATAAATTTACATTCATTAACAGTAACATAATTTGGGTTTAGAGAGATGACTTAGCAGTTAAAGGTGCTGGCTGGTCTCCCAGAGGACCTGGGTTCAGATCCCAGTAATCACATGGTGGCTCACAACCATGTATAACTCCAGTTCCAGGACACCCAGTGCCTTTGTCTGGCCTCTGTGGACATCAAACATGTGCATGTGCTACACAGACCTACATGCAAGCAAAACACAATACACATTTTAAAATAATAAAATAATTAAAATTTAACAAATATGCAGCTCACTTAATTTTCCACTAAAATGACTTAATTTAAGGAGAAAATAAGAAAATCTAAGACTTAGAGAGGCAATTTTTTTATTAATAAAAGACCATGCTACCTTCTGCAAAAATCTAATCACATAGATTTCATTAACTAGAGGGAAATCATATATACAAGAGGAAACGTGACTACTAAGCAGGGGAGACTCAAATAACTCAGCCCTGAGAATAATTGTTGAATAACAGAAAGACACAGAGCCAGTATTTTTCCTGGTATTGTATATTCCATGGCAGATCTCCATAGCAACACCATGAAAAGGACCTTTTATTTTAATGCCAAGCCTATCTGAGGCATGATTATTCTGTTAAGAGCAGTTCCTAGCAGTCCAGGTAAAAAGGACAGACTTTCTGATCTCACTTTCCTCCTAACTAAGTTAAGAAAAGCGTCTGAGATAGCTCCTTCTACTGCAGCGAGTCTGGGTGCTTAACGAGTGACCAGGGCACTTCAGAACTGGTAAATACAAATGCCCGTGTACAGATGCTGAGATGTGCTGGTTGCCATTGTGGTTCCTCACAGAGCTATTGAGGGCCTCTCAAACAGAGACAAGGATTTCCCCCCAGAAACCCACAGAGAGTTATCTGGGCAGGCATAGTAGATTCTTAGATGTCTCCATGGCCCTCAGAACTGCTGACTTGGTTCTACCTCTGGATCCCTGGCAGCCATGCTTTTATACTATGTAGCTCTGGTGGCCTACCAGCAAAGAGAGAAAAAAACAAAAAACAAAAAACAAAACAAAACAGGGCATCCTGTTTGGGGTCCCTGATACTGGTACATTTCAGAGGACTGGTGAATGACCCTCTGTCCTTACAATGGGCCCTGTCACTTTGTCTGATGTTTACCTCAATAGGATCCAGTTATTTGTAGCAAACATTCTAGCTAATGGCCATCTGATAGCGTGCAATAAAGGAGAGAGCTCACAGGTATGGAGGTTAAAGAAGAAAACACTGAGAAAAGGAAACTACTCAATCTATAAATGTCAGCCAGTTTCTCAGCTTGCATATGTAACCCAATTTGTTAAGGGCTTTTAAATTATGTTTATTAGTCCTCAAATTATCTAAATGTAGATGGTATTTCCCCAGTGCCGCCCCCTTATGGTTCCTGGTAAGAGATCAGAAAACCAGGGTTTTCACCCTGAGTCACATTTAGCTGGTGTCAGATCTGGGCTTTGAATTTCGATGTGGGTCATTAGGATGAACTTGATCAGATAAGTGACACTCATTTGGACACAATAGTCTGAAGCAAACTAATTCACCCTATTGGACACATATAATGCCCTCGAGTGCTCCTGCCAGATGCATTAATATAAACCAGTAGCCATTTATCATATGTGTTTCTTTGCTCAAGTGTTTGGGCTGAAGGCCTGTTACCTCCAAACTCTGTTAGATCCTTTTGAAAATTGTGCCTTCTTTCATCCCTCTCTTGCCTTTCCCCAGAAGATTCTGATTAACTACAGTGGCAGGGGTTGAGGGAGTGGGGGTGGGGTGAGGGTGGAAGGGCAGAGCTAGGATTCGAACACCGGCCGATCTCACTGCTTCACTTGGCCATTGTCACCGGCCTTACTGATCATCTGGAGCTCAATTCTCATCCACATTGCATCGATTTTAACCACAAGTGACCGTGTGTGTCTCACTTTGAGTGTTTTCTACATCCTAAAACTGGCTCATCTGTTTCTAAAAGCGGTCTCCCTAAGGCAGCAGCCAGAATAGTACAGTGACAGCTCTGGAGAGCCCAGGTCCTCCTGCTGCTGCTGAGGCTCCCAAGACTCCAATAGCAAAGGCAGCTTAGTCTAAGGAGAGGCAAAGAAAGGGTCCAGGCATAGACAGGCAGGGCTGCTCACTAAACTCTCCTATAAAACTAAAATCAAAAGCAAAGTAGTGGGAAAGGATAAATCTTTGGACAACAAAAACAAAACAAAAAAACACACACACAAAAAAAAAACAAAAAACAAAACAAAAAACCTGCAAACAAGAAAGGGAAGAGGGAAGCAAAACAAAAACACAATAACAAAACAACAACAATAACAAAACAAACAAACAAACAAACAAACCTTTGGCAGCCATGCATGAAACTAAAAAGCTACCTGAAAAAAAACAAAAATTCAAGAGATTCTAATCTCTAACAAAGCAGAGGAGAAAGAGGCTCAGTCCAACTACTTAAAAACATTCCACAGATGGGGAGTTAGTGTCACTTAGTGTTACATCCTACAATGCAGTCCATGGGAAGTATGATAAATGACAGAGTCACCATGGTGTACCCAATATGTCTAAATGTATTAAGTTATCTCTACCTCTTGTTTTCAGCAGACATGTTTTCTAAAGAAAATCACACCCTGGTCATTGTCAGTCAGAGGACCCCATGCCCTCTGTAATTTCTCTGGTACTGGTCATTCAGTTGTCCTAACCATTTTGATAATATGTTATGAATGATTAGAAAATTGAATATAATGTATGTGACATAAAATTGTGTCTCAGTGAGAATCCAGTCAAAGGGGCTGACATGTGATGATATTGATAAGTTTGATCCTCACAAGGAAAGTTCACCATCATACTTGATGTTGAAACTTTAATAGAACAACTACCTTTTAAAAATGTGTGTGGTTCTTTCAACTTTTCTGTGTTAAGAATTCTGTATGAATTGAAATGTCAGTCAGTGCACTGCTCCTTAACCAAATGAGCTTCAATTCTAAAAGAAAAACAAAATATTTTACTTGTATACTTTAATTAAAATTCCATCAAATCAGTCTAAGAAGATTACCCTTAACAACATTTGGTCTTCTAATCCATGAACATAGTATACTTTTGTGTTGTTTCAAAATCTTTCTTAGTTTTTCTCTCAGCTCTGCTTTATAGTTTACAGAACAGATTTTTTCCTAGATGTTGAATATTCATGTTTATTCAAATGGTAATTGTTGAGCTATGCCCTCCAGCACAGCTGTGGCCATTTTGTTCCATGTCTGCCAGCTATTTCACATTGTTGCAGTAATATGCCTGCCAGTCATTGATGCAGAAAAATAACTTGACTCAGAGCAGGGTCATGCTAACCACATACCCTTGTTATATTCTGTGTATTGTGAGGTTTGTTAATCTTAAGAAACTCTGCAATATAAGCTTCACATAGGACCCATCAAATTAAAGATCAGTTTGAATTGTTATGTCTAAAATGGCTTGAGTCAGGGTTGACCACCAGGCAGCACTTTCGGCACTTGCGTATGAGCTCATTGTGGTTTTTTGAAGTTTTAGCTTTTATAAGCCGACATAGAAAAAATGTTCAGGGGTATAGCCTTAGCGCCCAAATTCTGAGCTATAGTGCTGATTGATCAGTCTTAGAGTGTGCATTCAAGAAACCATCCTTATTTGAATAAGATCTGTGTTTCTGTGGTTTATGAGATGACTCCTGGACCCCAACAGTAATATGCTAAAGTTTAATTATATGTTGTACTGTATATAAATATAATGCATTTTCACATAATAACTTTATTTCCTGAGCCATTATTATAGTATTTGTTTGTTAATTAATGCTCAGGGAAACTATTGGACATGAGAAATAATACTTTGAAGTCCAAGTAACTATGGACACTTGGTAGCAGAACAACACTAGCACTACTAGCCACTCCAGTGTTCATAGCCTCAGAATCTGAGACTATACTAGGTAATATGTTGTCCAATACTATCCCTGAAGCTGGCAACTTATGGTATGCTATAATGGGGTAAGATAAAAGGATACTTGCTTTCCCCAACTGAAAACTTCTTATCACCATAGATTTCCTATTGCTGCTTTAGCAGCATACCATAAAGGTAGCAGCTTACACTGCATAATTCATTGTACAGTTCTGAAAATCAGAGGAGTAAAGGAGGCTTCTGTAAGCCAAGTTATCAGGGGTCTATGATTCACCTGTAGATTCTAGAGAATAATCGATATTTTGCCTTTTTTTTATTTTTTTCACTTATTGTGTGTGTGTATATGTACATGTATATGTATATTATGTATATGTATATGATGTATATGTGGTGAGTGATTGCATGTGTTCATGTATGTCCTTGTGTTGTGTGTGTCTGTGTGTGTGTGTGTGTGAGTGTGTGTGTGTGTGTGTGGGCAAAAATTCATCATCAATTGTCTCCATGGTCATTATCCACCTTATTTTCTCAGAGAAGTCTCTCACTGAATCTGGAGACCACTGATCTGATCCTCAGACAAGACTGGTTGGCCAATGAACCCCAGGGATCCTCTGTCCCTGCCCCCCAGTGCTGCTAAACCCAGCTTTCAACATGGATGTGGAGCTGAACTTTGGTCTTCATGTTTACACAGCAAGGACTTTGCCCACTGAGCTACTTTCCAGCCCTCTTCCTGGCTTTTGATGCCACTTACACTCTGCTTGTAGTCCCACTTCTACTTGTAAGAACACTGTTGACCACATTAAGCCTTCCTAGATAACTCAAGATACTCTGAATTCTTCCTGTCACATAGATGAGAAGACTGAAAGATAAAAGTTTATAACTATGATCTACTTGCAGGTGAGGACAACTCGGGCTCCAATAAGGGCTGTGAGACTCTAATATTCTATTTTCACTTTATGAATGAAGCGCTTGTCAGGAGAGAGAATAGGAAAGATTGACCCTATGCTATATATCCCCTTACTTATTTGACTGTGAGTTCAAGAGTGGCAGGAAAGAAGCAGGACCTGAACTCTGCGGGTAATTCCACACAGCCCTCAGTTGTCCTCTCTGACAGCTGGGTGCAGAGTGAGAGCTGAACATGGATTTATCACTGATACCTGATGTAATATAGTTTACAAGTGTCATGTATCTACAATGTGATTTTGGTATGTTTATCATCAGCTCTATTTTTTTTAAAAGTTGACCCATAACTATATTTTTGATATAGAACAAGACAAAGATAAAATAAGAAAATATGAATAATGTACTTTTATTTTCCATGCCTGTCAGCAAGAATTATGCTTTGAAGTTTCAGTAAAAAATGAAGCTGTGAAGAGCAAACCATAAAGTGAATTTTCAATGTTTTCAACAGTAACATATAAAAATATAGCCTGTGCCATATAATATTTGCCTCTAAAATTTTATATCTGTGCTTATTGAGTATTGTGGTTGGCCACCTCACTTCTACTGCTTACAGAGCAAAGTCTGAGATTCAAAAGATTAACATAGAAAAAGGACACCCACACATCATGCTTACTTACATTATTTCTTTGAAGAATGATATTTTAGAGATCACAGAAGCTATTTTTTTTTTTTGGTTTTGGTTTTTTAAGACAAGAGTTTTAGCCTTTGCTCTCCTAGAATCACTTTGTAGACCAGGTTGACCTAGAACTCACAGAGATCCACCTGCCTGCCTCTGCCTCCCAAGAGCTTCAGTTAAAGACATGCACCACCAAGCCTGGCAGAAGCTATAATATACTTTATATATTCACAAAATTCTTCTAGTCATCATCTCAAAATCAGCCGGTAAGCTGCACTGGGTAGATAGCTTACTTGGTAAAGTGTGGCCCCATAAGCATAAGGACATGAGTTCTAATTCCTAAAACCCATGTGGAAAAAAAAACAAAAACAAAAAAGCAGAGCGTGGAGTGCTGTGTCTGTGAACATAGTCTTAAAAGAAACACAAGAGGAGCCTGAAAGCTCTGTAGCCAACCAGGCCAGCAGAATCCATCAGCTTCATGAGAGTGAAAGATGCTATTATTAAAAAGTAAAAGTGGGGAGCAATTTAGGAAAAGCACAATATGATGTTAGACATCTACAGGAGTGCACACACATGTGCACATATGCACATACTGCATAATTGTTCACATGCACTAAAAAGAGGAAAGAAAAGTCTGTATTCTCTTTAGGCTCTTGCCAACAGAATATGTGTGTATGCACTCACGAGATTGACAATATCTCCTTTTGTTGGAGTTTCAGGGTTAGGGTAATAATGTCACAATCAGTCCATTTACACTGACTCCAGTGGACACTTTCCTCAGCTCAGTTAGCTGTAACTAGGCGATTCTACTGTGCCAAGTTCTGCACTCAGCATGGTGTTACAGAGATGACTGTGCGGAGCACAGCCTCTGCATTGGAGGGGAGCTGCAGATCCGAATTGAAAACCACAAGGCACCAAGGAAGGAGCAGTTTATATTATTTGGAAAGAAAGACAATCTCTTTCTAGAAGAAATGACATTTGAAAAAGATCTCAGGGGAAAAGGAGGAAGGGTCAGCAATTCTAAGTTTTTAACAGAACTTCTAAAAGAAAGTCTGTGAGCTGCTCTGCAATTGGGAGAGAAAGCTGGAGCCAAAGGTTAGCTAGACAGAGCAAAGGTTGTCAGGAGCCCCACTGCCAAGGTTAAGCACCCTGCATCCTCAGAGAGTGAGCACATCAGGTCTCCCAGAATTGTGTCATCAAAGACTCTTAAAAAGTCTGTGAAGGACTCTGAGTTGTCTTTTTAAGAAGGAGAAGATGACAGCAGAGACTTTCTTTGCCAGTTCCTGGCTCTGAGATGACTTTAGAGAGTTAATCTTAGGGAGAATGTGGAGGAAGCAGCGTGTCCCTTGAGTGTTTTTATAAAGATGAAAGAGAGGCATACAGAAAGGGCGGCACGATGGTGGCACCAGGCATGGGAGGGATAACTGGTGTGTCTGGTCCCGGGGCTACCCTAGGAAGGTGGACCCTCCCAAGAGGTGTACAAGAACAATATGATCTTAACTAACCTGGCCCTGACCCAGGGGACTTCCTGCACATCTGCACTTCCCCTGCCGTTGTTCCTGTGGCTCAGGTGGTGCTGGCAGCTGCTCCAACTGCTGCCCTGGGTGCCCAGTATTGCTGCGGTGAACCAGGCAATGGTCTATTAAACCAAACCTCAAGTAGAAAACATCAGACCAACTAACCCAGTAATAAGGCTTCCTCCATCCTCCATCCTCCATCCTCCATCCTCCTCCTCATCTCCCTGCATGGCCCCATTTTTCGTCACCAACTCACTATTTTCTTCTCTTTGCACTTGGGTTTCCTTTGCTCACTTCTGTCTCTTTCCTCAGTCCTCCCTCGCCAGTCTTTCCTGCCTTACAATCTTCTTCTTCCTCTAGTCCTGGCACTTACACATGGTGTGATAGATGCTATCAGATCAGAGAACTCAGAGGCTGCCCAGTTTCTGGACAAGCCATTTTGTCCCCCGGGACCTGTTTCCTCATCTGTAGAATTAAAGTGTTTGGACAAGAATGAGCTTGCAGTGTTCTTTCTGCCCAAGAGTCCCATCCTGTTACCTTTTGTATCATTTCTGCCTTCGTTTCCTGTTCTAGCTGACTCATTGTCCACCTGCCTCTCTCATCTGTATCCCTACCCCACTGCTCAGTCTATGATGCCAGAAACTCTTCCAGTGTCCATGTATTAGCTTCTGGCTGCTGCTGGTTTTTCCTCCTCTATTCTTATCCTTGCCCAATCTGCTACCCGCACAGAAAGCAAAATGACTTTTGAAAAGATAGATGAGATGGTTCAGTCTCCAGTTGAATTCTCCCATACTTCTCCCCAGGCACCGCTTGTTTTCTTCAGAGCAACCACTGTCTGCACTAACTTATCTTTATTTACCAGGTCCTTACTTAATGTTAGCACCCTTTACAGCTTCTCTTCCCCACTAGATGTGGCTCCAAGAGGGAGTGGACTTTGATCTCTGGTTCATACTCTATCCTCCTTAACAAGCCAAGCTTTGCATATTGTAGTTTTTAAATAAATCCTGGGCAAATATCACTTCAGCCTAGAACCCATCAGCTTTCAGACATTTCCTTTACATTTTTTCCGCCACCTGTGTCCTACTTTCTCATGGGATATGGTGCAAAGGACTGACAACTAGGAAGCTAGCTTTTCTCCCCCTTCTATTTCAGTCCGTACACGTATTGGCTAATGTGTAACAGCCCTTGCACTGTAGTCTAGAATGCTGACATACAATGTAAAGTAAACTTCTTTGAGAATTTTATTAAAATCTTCAAAAGCCTGTGCTTGTATCTGGGGGCTATATTATGAATATTTATTTTCTTAAAAAGCAAATCATTTCAACAAGTGATGTTAAGATATCCAATTCCTAGATAACAAGCCTTGACTTAGAGAGATCTTACGCTTAGGGTGAGGCCACAGAGAGCATGGATTGAACAAAAGCAACACAATGCTAAAACCAAGTGACTCATTACAGTGCTACTTTTTCATTGACTGCCTTGATATATCACCATGACTTATTTTAATCATGTGACTTTTAAAAGTCTTATGTTCTCTACTTTCTATCTCCCTAATGTTCTGTAGCTATTTCCTTCCATTAGAACATAAACTCCATCTTGCTTAGCACATCTGACTTGCCACCACAGATCTGCCTCATATATAGCTGACACTTATCAGTGGTTGCTAAATGGTTGAATGAATGAATGAATGAATGAATGATGTGATTTTAGAGTCTGAGATTTAAGAGAAAGCCTGATTATTCTGTGCATAGAGTTCTGTTTTTGAGATGGAGGAACCTTAAACGTGCATCTAATGTTGGCATAGCTTTGGTTTTTGAAAGAATATTTATTTATTTATTTTTTTTGCAGTTAGCAAAACCTGTTCAAGATTACTTTTTGTCAAATATACATATACACATATACACATACATATATACATATATACATAATAGATATATACATACATATATACATATATACATACACACACCACACACACACACACACACACACACACATATATATATATATATATATATGTATATATATATATATATATATATATATCTGGAGGAGGAGAAAGATGGATCAACACTTAACACTTACTCTTGCAGAGGCCTTGAGTTTGGTTCCCAGCACCCACATGGCAGCTCACAACCATCTATAACTCCTGTTCCAGCAGTTCTGATGCCCTCTTCTGGCCTTCTGGGTACCAGGCAAGTGTATGGTACACAAACATACACTGAGCAAAAAACACACAAAAAATATAAATAAACCTAAAGATGTAGCTATAAGACATTCTCATTCTTTTTCTTTTGCTAGAGTTAGACCTATTTGCTGGTGGCTAAATTCCCATATTTATGGAGCATTGGGTACTCAGGAAACCTGTATTCCATCTCAAACTAAGTTTTAAGACTGTAAAAAAAATCTACAAGATTATAAAAGAGTCGAATCTACTGAATCTAGTTATCGAAGTAGAAAACGTCTCGCAGGAAGATGCTTGCTTCATTACTACAATGAGTAGAAAGAGCTAAGGTAGCTAATACCTAAAATTCAAATGCTAACATGTGACGTGGCCATGACTAGCTAGAATAGGACTTGGGCTTTTTGTTGGTGATGAATCATAAGCATTACCAAAACCTTCGTAACCGGAGAGAAAATTAAAGTTCAGAGAGAGATTGGTAGTGATGGAATTTTCCTCCTCCAAATCTGTGGGTCCCCTGAAGTTTGTCTAAAGTATCCCTGAACTCCAATATTAAACCCTCTGTTGGAGTATTCCAAGTCTGCTCAGCAAGGGTGGCTGCTCGCAGACTGGGCCACTGAAGAGGATCATGTTTTTATCTGATTGTTATTTTAATTCTGATGTTTTTCACATAGAAATACTATGTGAAAAATAGTTTTAATACTATGTTTTTCACATAGAAAGGAAAATTCTGGGAAAAAAGCATAACTCTTTAGCTATATGACTAGGTTGTTATTGATGATGTCCAAGATTAAAGCAGTCAACACATTCACAAAATTCAAATCTTTAAAGGTTTGAAGGAATAGTGTCTTTTAACACAAAATTCTAGTGCATGACTCTCTATTTTCTCATTTGATTGTTAGTGATATGCCTAGATGATAATAAAATACTAGTGGATAAGAACTATATGTCTTTCTATGCCTCAGAGTCTACTGTAAGCATTAATTCCAGTTACTTAACTGGTCCATTGTTGATAGATGTTTAAGTTTTTTCTAGATGGCTGGTTAGTTTAAAAATAAAGGAGAAACAAAAATATTTTTGTTTATGGTAGATATCACAGACACACAGAGGGAGCTTAGAATCATACAAAATCATACAGCCCAAACAGAAGCATGCGCATGACATTCACACTGTACAAAGTTTAATACTACAGCAAACACAAGATGTGGGCACTTCCCTCACAGTATGAAGAGCAAATACAAGACATCACCTTTATTTTTTCCAATGTTCTAACGTGTTGATAACTCTAAGAAGGAATAACTGGAGGTAAGAGAGACAGATGTACCCTGTTTGAGAATCCATTTCAGAGAAAGCTGAGAGTTAAGCAAATTGTTGATTTATTTGTTTGTGGTAGCATTGGAACAGATAATTGAATTAATAGTACCCTGGTTCAAGGCACAGTATCATCATTGGGCCTTGGAAAGCTGCTTTTTTGATGTTTATATTTCTATTCAGTCCTGCTTCCAATTTTCTCTCCAATTATTCTAACTGAATGTTATTAATTTGCATATTGTCTTCATGTATAAAGTGGATGTAATGCTATCTGTATTTGTGGTGGTCATTTAGACTTATACAAATTGTGTTGGTTTATAACTTGTTCAGTTTACTCTTTTACCACTACTATTTTATGATCCCTCCACTCCACATAAGTAGCAAATACATTGCCTCTAATTGCTGAGTGATCACAGTCTTGCCACAGTATCTCCCATCTTTCTCAGTAATGGACAACCAGGTTTCCAGTCGTTACCACCACAAATAAGACTATTGTCACACCCTTATATATGATCCTTTAGCCATCTGTTTAAGAATATGTTTTCCCATGTACATTCATAGTAGTTACTGAATTGTAGAATTATACAGACTTGGTTTGACTAAATTGTGCCAAGTGACTTCCCTGAATGTCTGCTCAGTCAGCAATATCAAAGGAAGTCAGGGTTTCCAACACCACCAACTTTGAAAGTGGCCTGAGTTTAATTTTTTTCCAATTAGCTAATACATCATAACCAAAGAATGAGTGAGCATGATTTCCATGCTTGCAGTCTTTCTGGCACCTTTCTGGGGTGATCTATTTATATTTTTGTTCATTTAGGGGGTATCTGGGTTGTTACCTTGATGGTATATAAGATTTTTCTGATATAACATTAGTCAGAAATATCTTGCCAATTTCAGATTGACAAGCACTTTCCCACTTACCATCTAGGTATTCATGTTGCCCTTCACTAAACAGAAATTATCACCTTTAAGATAAATGTAGTAATCTTTTAAAGAACTCTCTCACTATGCCTTTGACATTTTATTCAATAAGCACTTTCATAGCTTAGGCAACAAAGATATTCTGCTACATTTTCTTCAGTTACATTTCCAGAACTAGGTGATTCTGTGGCTGGAATAAAAGCTATAGTCAAAGGCAACTTGAGTAGGAAAGAGTTTTTCTTAGCTATAGGTCCACATCTCAGACCACCACCGAGGAAAGTCAGGACAAGAATCCAAAGAGAGGAGAACCCTCGAAGCAGGAGCTGATGCTGAGGCCTTGGAAGAGTGCTGGTTAGTATCTTGCTTTTGTAACGTCAAAAGAACAGGTTAAACACAGATGAAATAGACTGTAATCAAAGCAAAGCAAAAACTCAAACTTCAGTTGTGTAAAAGGCTCAGTGCTTAATGCCAGAGACACACTCATCTTTTATCTTCTGGGCTCCAAGGAGCTCCAGTTCTCCAGCTCTGCCATCCATAGCACAGGCAGGCTGTCTCATTCCATACCTGCTAGTGTCCTTGATGGTCACGATATAGTACTGGGATCTCCATAACACTGGTATCTCTGCTGCAACTGAGCTGCACTTTCACCAATAGCTTCTCCTGAGAGCTCTTTGGGGACTCTGACCCTGCCACATTGTATCAAGCCTCAGCTTGTCTCCATGACATATTCAACCCTGGTTCTTGTACTTCAACTGAGCATTCAAGTTAACCTATGGCTTTTCCTGACCTTTCATGGTGCCAAGCCTCAGCTGTTCTTCTCATTCCCTTTATGCCTTCTAAACAAGTGCCACATGGGAGACTCTAACACAGTATCAAGATCAGCTGCCCACACAAGGTACAGCCTTGAACCCATCTGGACCTTAGCTTCTGTGCACTGACCCTGAGAAAATACTTCCCAGAAAATTTCACTGCAAAGAAGCTAGTCTCTTCTTAGTCACAGCTGCTCCTCAGTCCCAGCTGACCAGTATCTATTGTCCCATCAGAGCAAAGGTTTCCCTTTAGTAATTCTTAGTTCAGATTATCACACAAAGGCCCTAGTAGTGTATTTTTTGCATTCCTCTGAAACTTCACAAGACAAGCCTCCATTCTCTACATTGCTTTCAACATTCGTCCCTTCTGAGCTTCCACTGAGCATATCATTAAGCTCTGAGTACGCAATGGCTTTTCCAGCACAAGGTTCAAATACTATTGTAACCCTCTCCAGAACATTTGGCCAGGTCTGTCACAGCTAGTACATCATGATTCTGGCATCAATTTCTGTCTTAGTTTGGGTTTCCATTGCTGTAATAAAACACAGTGAGTGAAAACAACTTGAGGAGGAAATGATTTCTTTCAACTAACACTTCCATATTGTAGCCCTTTATCAAAGGAAGTCAGGACAGAAACTCAAACAAGGCAGGAACCTGGAGGCAGGAACCAAAGCAAAGACTATAGAAGAATGCTGCTTACTGGCATGCTCCTCATGACTTGCTCAGCCCACTTTCTTACAGCACCCAGAGTGGGTTCTTATAGCACCACATTGGGATAGGCCTAGTATATCCATTATTAATCAAAAAAATATCCACAAGCCAACCTGGTAGGGGTTTCTTCACAACAGAGGTCCCCTTGTCCCAAATGATCCTAGCTAATGTCAAGTTGACAAACCCTAACCACCATATGTTTATCATATTGTATGTTTAGCATATATATTTAACATACTCCCCTATAGACTTAAATACATCTAGAGTCTATCTCTACCCACAGCATTAGGAAGAAATTCAGTCTTGTTTTTCTCTAGACGTAGTGAAAGATTTGGAAACATACATTTAAACAAAGCACAATATCCCTCCCAGAAGAGATGGAAAACAGGCAGGAAATAGACTCCCCTGAGACTCACAGAAAATGCCATAGAAGCAAATTCCAGAGACTCCATCTTATCCACAGTCTGAGATATTTGTCCACATGAAGCCTATAAGGAAATACTGAAAAGTCAGATACAAAAGTGTACTTCTCTTATAAATAAAGCTGTCTGAAGGATAAATACCCCAACAGAATTTAAATTCTCCTATGTGAGTTAAAAATATAATATATATTTTCTACTATATATTCTACTAGGACCGTCCCAAGTAGGGAAGAGTTTGTCTAGAATAGAGAAAGGAGATGCCAGAGAAGTGAAGCCAGCACACACATAGACAGACAGCCTATGATGGTACTAAAGGTGGACCAGTTTTCATTTCTGACCTTTAAAGATGAAAAGCAGCCCATTTCAGAAAGGCAATTACTTCCCAGCATCTGTGTCTCAGCATCTTATATTTCCAGTTTATTATCAACTAAGTACAGTTGATCCAAGTGCCTATAAATAAACACAGAAAGGTCAAAAGTCCATAGGAAATAATGTAAACAAATTATCAGTAGATGCTTGACTTCCAGGTGAGATAGATAGATAGATAGATAGATAGATAGATAGATAGATAGATGATAGATAGATGATAGATAGATAGATAGATAGATAGATAGATGATAGATAGATGATAGATAGATAGATAGATAGATAGATAGATAGATAGATAGATAGATAGAATCAAGTTTTGTGTGCCTTTGCACACAAGTATGTGTGTGTGTGCATGTGTGTGTGTGTGTGTGTGTGTGTTTACACATACGCTCATGGGTACGAGGATGTACATCTCTGTGGAGGCCAGAGGAAAACCACAGCTGTTGTTTCTCAGGGGCTCTTCAGTTTTGTTCTGTAAGACAAACAGACCGAGTAGCTCACTGACCTGGAGTTTGCCAAGTATGCTAGGCTGCCTGGCCAGGGAACTCCAGGGATCGAGCCATCTCCATCTCCATCTCCATCTCTTAAAACCTGGGATTACCAGCACTTGCCACTACTCGTGGCCTTTTTATGTGAGTTCTGGAAATCAAACTCACGTCTTCATATTTGTATGGCAAGCACTTTACTGATAAGCTGTGCCCTCCACCCCCAGCCAGTATTGTGTTCTTATGTTTTATTCTCTCCATTTTATGAGTGAGGAAGCAAAGATTTAGAAACAATGACAAAACCACTGTAGCCTAGCACATGCAAAAATAAGAATGAGGATTTGAGCCCAGGATGAATCCTAGAGTTTAACTCAAGGGCCCTGGGTCTATGGCGCATTGCCCACAGGAAAATTGTAGGCAAAGGTTTATAGCACAGATTCTTTTATTTGAGAAGTAGTATCTCCATATACAACTATTTTTACAAGAATAAGTCCCAATACACCCCATTGTGTATTTCAAAGCTGGGGATACTTCACATCACTCAGAGTGTGGAGAAGCTGGAGGATGTGTTTCAGTGGGAAGAGCCCCTATTCTGAAGTCACAAGAGAGAGGCTGGCAGGTGGATTAAAGATGGTGATTTAAACTATGATTGCATAAAAACAATGTATTCAAGGCAAAACCAAGAGCCAAACAATGTCCATATGACCTTTCACTTCCTGCCTGCCTTTTCCTCCCACTGGGTAATCAATGCTTTTGACTAGTCAAGAAAATACCAGCTCTTATGAACCATTTCTACAGATTTGAAAAGAGAAATACTGTTCTGTTCTCCTTTTCCCTTAAGATTTTCCTTTTCATTGTTTTCCTTGCCCTTGACCTATGATCTTAGAGTAATTTAACTTGTAATCCATATTCCCAACAGTAAAGCCACACAAGAACTTGAAAGGCCAACTGACAAGCTAATTAACAAGAAAGGTGATTACAGACACAGACAAGCCTATTCATACACATGTACACACACACACACACACACACACACACACACACACACACACACTTATACAACCCTCAAGTGCTGAGAAGACTGTGCAGCAACTAATATGTTCCTACTTTGCTGGAGGGAATTCAAAATGGAGCAGATGCTTTGGAAAAGAATTTCATAAATTCTTATATGTAGATTTATCATAGGACCCAACAATTACATTCTTTACTGAAATTTAAGTGAATGTTTATGTCCACAGGAAAATTGTAGGCAAAGGTCTATAGCACTGCCAATTGGGAAAATCCCAAGAGAACTAGAGAATTAATAAATAAGCTGTGTTATACTCACACCAAAAACTACCACTACATAACTGAAGAGAAGGAACTACCTGAAGTGCAGTGGCATAATCTCAAGACACCACACTGAGTAAAAGAAGCAAAAGGTAGCATAGTGTATGACTATGCTGATATAACATTCTAAAAACAAAAGCCCAGAGACAGTCCAGATCATTGGTAACCATGTATACATTCTGAGAAGAGAGCATCTTCTAGGTAATGGCTGGGGTTTTTTATGGGGTCATAGATATATACTGTGCCTGGATTTTAATAGTGTTTTATCAATCTATACATGTTAAAATCCATAGAATTGTACATCGAACATGTCAATGTTACTGTATAGTTTTTACAAATGAACCATTTATTAGACAAGACTTTTTAGAGTAATGCAGGAATAGTGTTAAGTCCTGGCACACAGAACATTTTCTCTCTTACTTGTTTCAAAGACTGTGATTTAGATTCCAGCTTCTTAATCTATGAAGTCAGGATATGCTACACCAGAGTCACATAGCTCAACATGGAAGTCACAACAAAAATCTGTCAACAGCAAACGTTTTTTGAATGTGCAATGGTCAGAAAAATAATTCAGAATCAAAGCATCATGAAAACAAAATGTTTCCAACAGAGTTTACTCATGTTACATCTAACATTTTTTGAAGCCTTGGTTCTGAGCACACAATATGCACACTTTGTATGGTGTGTATTGTCATATTGCACAATGCCAACTAATGCTTCCTGAAGCATTTCAGATCCAAGATTTTGGTATGTTCTACACTGTGGGGTTTTTACAATACATACAAAGTGTTTCTCCTCAGAACATCTTAATCATGAAAAACAAAGATATGTTATTTTCCTGCTGTTGTATAAGTATACTTAGCATACAAGCATCCAATTAGTATATTTTAGAGTTATATCACATTAGAATTTTTGGTTTTAAAAATTGCTGCTTGATGCTGCGTGTGGTGGTGCACTACTTTTAATTCCCATACTCAGGAGGCAGAGGCAGAGGCAGTTTGAATTTGAGGCCAGCCTGGTCTACAAGGAGAGTTTCAGGACAGCCACGGAGAAACCCTATCTCATAAAAACAAAACAAAACAAAAATTGAAGTCTATCTTGAGATTCTGATAGAATTACCCACAGTTTCTGAAATAGCCTTAAGTATACTCTACCATGCTTTCTTTAACAGAATCAATAATCTCAGCATTGATAATAACAAAATAATTGTTATCAATCAGCTATGAAAAACATAGAAAATGTTCTGTGCCATATAGTATCAAAACTATAGCCAAAATTCAATTTTTTTACAAAATAATGTACACATCCATCTCATTAGTAGGCAAATTTTCTTCTGTGTTTAATAAATGGTGAAATTATATGTATGGCTTATTTAGTCTGTTTGACTTAATTTGCTAGAATTTTTCCATATTTCTATTCATATCTGGGTGTTAAAATGCTAACCCATGCCATTCTCTGGAGAATTCAGTGATTAATTGCTTTCTCAGCTATAAATAATAAAATTTTCCCTGACAGTTGAATGGCATCATACATCATCTTGCTCCATATATGCAGAACGATCAGTGCAAATCATCAATGTTTATTTTAAAGTGGAAAGATGAGACAGAATGTAGGAGGAGACCAGAAGGGACTAATAACTGAACTGTTTGCTGTAGCAGTCAATTCACCAAAAAGGTGTCATGGCACTAATGCTTTTCTCTTGAGCCAGAAAAACAGGTTACCCTTGCACCCCATCCTTAACATGCATGCAAGCTCCTGGGTGTCCTTAGGTAGAGCATTGGAGCTCCTACAACACTACATG
The DNA here is from genome assembly GCF_004785775.1 of Grammomys surdaster. Taxonomy (NCBI): domain Eukaryota; kingdom Metazoa; phylum Chordata; class Mammalia; order Rodentia; family Muridae; genus Grammomys; species Grammomys surdaster. The sequence goes on along the minus strand of NW_021604736.1, from coordinate 2,153,679 downwards.
AGGAAGGGATTCCCTGTCAACCTCTTTTGTTGCCGACTTCATCAAACAGGAAGTCTGGGTTTCAAGTTATTAAGCTATTAACATTAGATTGTGTCAACCTTTACCCAAAATGAACAGGGGACAAGCTTAGGACCTTCAGTAGACACTTCATAAAGCACCCTCACTTTTTACATTTGTTTATACAGGGCTGATGTACAATTAAACTAATAATATAAGGCTTCCTTTTGAATAAATTTTAGTTAAAAGATTAGGAAGTTAAATCAATTAAAATATTAAGCAACTATGTTACTAATAAGCATAATATAACTTGCTGTTGACAATTTGACAAAAATCAGTCATACTATTACAATGACCAAATCTTGGGGACTATAGTCACAATCAAAGGAGCCATGGATGTTCTGCATGGTCATATAGGCCTTAATTCTGAAGGACTTTTGTAAATGTACTGGTTCATTTATTGATTCTTATCAAATGTTTACTCAGCGCTGACCTCAGATTTAACCCTCCATAATCTATAAATTTATTTGGAACCATCCTGATTATTTACCTATGCTGTACCACCCTCTCAGTGACTGTCTCACCTTCATGTGAAATGCTCCCAGACATACTTGATCATGACATCCACCATACAGACAAATGTTCTCTGGAAGGAGCAGAGCAAAGAGTTCAGGAACCTGTGGAAAGCAAGCACTTAAGTGAGAGAAATGCTTGTAGAAATTATTTCCTCCCTCTTTTCCTCTTTGAAAGGAAAATAAAATGGAAGCGGAAGGAATGGTTGCTTTGGCACAGGATGGCCTTCAAATGACTCACACATCTTTCAGCACTATGGTTTAGACCCGTGGTTCTCACCCTTCCTAATGCTATGGCCCTTTAATATAGTTCTTGCTGTGGTGACTGTCAACCATGACATTATTTTCATTGCTGCTTCATAACTGCAATTTTGCTACTGTTATGACTTGCAATGTAAATCTCTGTGTTTACTTATCTTAGGTGAACCCTGTGAAAAGGTCAGTCCACTCCAATGGAGTTGCAACCCACAGGTTGAGAATCACTGTTAGAGCGATATTCCTTCTGTACAGTTTACTACGGAAGCAATGCCTCCTGTCCTAATACATTGTGGGAAAAGAGCCTTGCCTTTGTTTGGCAGAAGGCCTCTTCTAAGTAGCTTCCCTCTTCAGTTTTTACTGAGAAAGTTAGTTCATCTTCCTGTCTGGCTTCTTCTAAATGAACTTTTCAGTACCTGTCCCTTACCTTTCTGAAGCCTTCCTGGGAACCTGCCTGCAAACTTCTATATATACTTGTTTGATTTGCATTTGCAAGAGTATTTATGAGCTTCTCCCCTTTGGTGAATCTTCTACCTTACTTTTCTTCTCTTTCAAAAGTGACAGTTAATTTTAAAAATGTCTTTCTGATACATTCTCCCCAACTCCTGGAAGTACCAAATGGATTTCTGGCTCAGCAGAATACAAGATTCAGAAGATGAATATGAGAAAGATTAGAAATTTAGTATATTCTTTCACCTCTCTAGAGTGATATATTATTGTATTGGTGAATAGCAATTATATTACTAGTAGCATTATACCAAAGAATGTATGAATGCAACATACTTATCAATTGCTCATTGTATAAAAGAAATTGCACATTGTACATTTCAGTAGCAAAGTGATAAGAAAAAGCATAGATTCTGTTTCAGACAAAGAATGATTGTATAATAAAGTATAAGTTGCTATTGATACCAAATAGGATATACCATTGGGTATATGTAACCAACTAGTATCCATTTCACACATATAACACCAGCATGTAACTTATTGATAATTTTAGCTCTGGGTGCAATGAAATAATATTTATCAATTCTTCCCTCAATGAATAAATAAAGTGAAGAACTAGGGAGAAAAATCTCTTGACAGTTCAATTACAATGATATGAATTAGGCATTTTGGTAGAATCAGATGGGACACAGAAAATAATGAAACATGAAGAATGAGAAGACCTACATGATGTTTTTAAGACTTAGACCAAGAGAACCCAGAGGTGAAAAACAGTATATTTACAAAGCTTTGGATTTTTAGAGCCAGGTAAATCAAATTGCTCAGTGGCTAGAGAGCTAATGCAATAAGAAGCAATACAATAAATGCTCTGTCGGTTTATCCCTTTCTACTACCATGAAGTGATGTATGGAAAATACTCATTGGTCTCTAGATTAGAAATGGAACAACCCAAATTTAATCGTTCAATATTAGAGTCATTTAGAACTGATAGAGGCATTTAAAACTGAAGATTTCCTCCCAACCAACTTTGCTGCCAAGTTATCATGAAAGAAAGTTACAGACCTAAATCTTCCACACTAGGAAGCTTCTCACTGGCTTTATGTGTATGGTCACTAAAAGAGGTTAATATAACAAAAGAGGTTAAAAGGGAGTCACTTCTTCAGCTAGTAGTAAAGGAGATCTAATTTTTTTTAATCTAAGGACACCCAGGAGTTTGCATGTGCGTGTTAAGAATGGGGTACAGGGGTGACCATTTTCTGGTAACAGGAACTCCAAGGGGCTAAGGGGGATTGATGCTACTGCCAAGTGCCATAACATTTTTTGGTGAACACACTGCAGTAGTTAATATGTCCCAGCTATTAGTGCCCAGAAAGCTCCTCTCATTTGTGCACATAACACTTCAATTTCCACTTTAAAATAGACATTGATGATTTTCACGGTCAGCTCCCCATTTGCAAAGCAATTCAATGTATGATGTCATTGAATCTTAAGAACATTTTTTTTGTATAATTTATAATTGAGAAAGCAATTGATCACTGAAGTAAATTCTCCAGAGAAGGGCTATCTCATGGGTTGGAGTTTCAGCACTCAGATATAAATAGAAATAAGGAAAATTTTTCAGCTAATTAAGCCAAACAGACAAAACAAACCATATTTACCTCAATTATCTGAATTCTGGCTCACCACTATTAACATTTGGCTCAGAAATTCTAGTCTTCTCTTTTCTAGGAACAGTTGTGTTTTGTTTTGGCTTGGGTTATCTGGCTTTTTGCCTGGGTTCTCTCATCAGTGACTGCCACAGTAGGGTTATTCAAAGAAGCATTTCATAAGCACAGACTAAGGAGAGGAAAAGAAGGAAGGGAGGGAGCTGAGTGAGGAACAGAGGGAGCAGTCAGGAGGAAGGGGGGAGAATAGATCTTGGTTAGTATCCACCTAAGAGTTGATCTGAGCCAAAGGATTGCTACTAAGCCTTGTCTCATGCAGGTCCTTTCTGTCCTGTAGATAGCTAAATCTATATTTCCCTCTCCCCATGAAGTGGAATTTACAGTGTCATCCACATCCTTCTAAGAGAACTGTAAGACAATCTGATGAGAACATGTTCCCAGAAGCGCTGAACTCATAAGTACATTACTTCAAATGAGGTATTGCTCATTCTTGGAGATCCAGTAGGAGGCTCTGACCTAGTAGGAAGTCACAGCAGTTTGGGATTCCACAGAGTCACAGTCATGTTTATCTTGATCCTTTCTCATCTCCATGCCTTGTGCTAGTGAATATGGGCATCCAGAAACATCCTTCTCTGTTCCCATTTATCTTCTAATAATGCCCAGCTAGCCCCTCTGATTAAGGCTTAGCCCTCTGATGGGTTTAAACCCATTTGGTTCCATTATTTAAATCCAAACATTGACCTCAGAACAAAATAGAATAAGATATTTTCCCAAGAATTGAAAAAGTTTTACCTTGAATATCCAATTTGTCAATTTGGAGATTAATAATTCAATAGGTGATTCTGAGCCCCTCAAATGGTGGGGCAAGCATCTCCATTGTCTGCTTCATTGTACATATTTGTATGAGCCCCAACAGCACAGCTGTTTGTGGTGTGTGTGCTAATGAAGGCTTCCCTTCTTTTTTGAATGTTTTTAATTCAGCACCCACAGAAATACTCTAATCCTTGCATACAAAATAGTTAGCCCCTAGAACTTTTCCACTTAACTGGAAAGCCTCTTGAGTGGCTTACTATATACTAGGCCTGTGTGTCTCTTATGTGTTTATGGGCTTACTGGCAGAATAATACCTTTAGTTTGTAGTTACAAAATCTATCAGAGCTGCCCTTTCACTCTCCATTCAGAGATTATAGATTGTATGAGAGTCTTTTCATTTTTTTCTCTTTTCTAACTCAAAACTGAAGAAATCCCAAGCTTCCTGAATTCAGACTTACTTAATATCTACTCTCAGTGTCAAGTGTCTCTGAGTTTGTAGGGCATTTAGCTCTGTTTGCTGCAGGAGAACTCTATACATCAGAATAATCTCAAGACCCTGTGTTTCAGAGACTGTAAGAAATAAGACACAAGCTTTCCCCACAGAGATCTTTTAACTAAAGACTAGAGATGAATTATAGACTAATTTTAGCTGGTAAGTCTGCATGTGTTTTATATTATATAACTAGAATTGAATACAGGACTGCTCATGAATATCCTTGAATCCCTCTATTTGCCTCTGCCTATAGTGGCATGCACCCTTTCAAACCCTCTCCTGAAAGAGAAGAATAGTCTCCTAGCTGGGACACACACACACACACACACACACACACACACACACACACACCATCCCTGCCTTCCTCAGTCTCAACAAGCAAAGAGATGTGTTATACTATTTTTACTTACAAGCATTTAATGGAGGACTTTGAGTGGATATGTGTTCATAAATGCCAGAGCCTGCAGAGAACAGGGAACAGAGGCTGTGGGATGCCCTGGATCTGGAGTTAGAGGCTTTTGTGCTACCTGAGTGGGTCCTGTGAATCAAACTTGAGTCCCATGTAAGACAAGTGCTTTTACATTATGAACTATCTCTTCAGCCCCAGCCAATGTGGTTTTTGCAAAGATGGATCTAAGCATATCACTTTCCTAGCATAATAACAGACAGAAATTTCTTAATACCTGGAAATAAAAGCAAAGCCCCCAGTAGGCCCTAGCCATTCCTCTCCGTGTGTTTGTCACATACTGCTTCCTTTGTTCTATGCTTCAGCTTCAAAATTCTATGCCCAGTATCCTGTTTCCCTCTTCCCTATATGAGGGGCTGAGAGTGGGGTGTGACCCTAAGTACTAGTTCTAAAAGACACCATCTACAGTCACATTAAGGATTTCATAAGTTACTATATGAACAATGGTTCAAACAAAGCCCAGCACACAGCAGACACTCAGCAAGTGATAGCTGGTTCTGATAATGGTGCAAACCCTTCCACTCTCAGCTCAAAGGAGTCTGAACTTCTCCAACACAAATTCAGGCCCACCTAGCTGACATACTCAAGTCCCTCCTTGCCTTTGTTTTAATATTTGTGAATGTTTGAAGCTATATATTAGGTTGGCTATTGGAATAATTTCAGTCTCCTGTGCTAAGCTGTTATCTAAATGAGACAAAAAACAGTAGCTAGTTAGCCCTGCATTTATTCCAATCATCTGATTCAGTGCCTATAGTCTACTGGGTTTTCCATACATACTGAGCAAGAGATGTTGAAGTGAAAAGGTGAGTGGGTAGAAGGATCCATGTAAGAATTATAAATGAATGAACATGTTGAGTATAGTGTTAAAATTGGTTAAGATAAAAATCAAAAGAATTGCAGAGATCTAAATACAATCTCGATGCTGGGGATACAGAGAGAAATGTCAAATGAGAGCTCACTGCTGATCAGTGAGAGGAAGGGGAATTATATGAGCTTTCATTCACAGATATTTACTTCTGGGTGGGGGAGCCCTCTGGCAAGGCCTTCCAGGATAAGCCTCAGATCAGGAGGAGAGTGAGATTTGAGCAAGGTCTTCCAGCAAAGTGCTGAAACATGCAGACCCTAACATCTGCCACCCGATGTAAGCTCTAGTTCTGCCAGCCCAGGCTGTCCAGAGAGAGTCAGCTACTTCACCAAACCCCAGGGTTTCTTTTCTCTCTGCAAACCTGGAAAATAATAACAGTCTTCAGAGGGGTGTTAGGAAACTTAAGTAAATTTTGATTGTTAAACAATCCATCTGCTCAATGGCTAAGGAACAGAAATGGAAAAAAAATTTCCTGCTGGCCCCAATCTTAGACTATTCATAGCAGGAACATAGGAGGATTGTGGGTGAATGAGAGACTTTGAGAAAATCTGCTCCTGCAAAACACCCCAGCAAGCAACAGAGCCTGTGGAGCTGTGTTCCCCATCCACCTGGGGTCTCTCAGCTTACTTGTCTTCCTTCCACCCCCTGGGATGTACCCCAATGTCTCAGAAGGTATCGCCATTGAGGGAAGTAGCTTCCTAATCACTTCAATTATGACTGTTTGAATTTTTCTCAATATGTATAATCCCTCAGAAGCTACTCATTATCTTGTTAAAAAAAATAAAATAAAGCCCTAAAATAATCTAGCGGTACACTGTCTCCTAGGCCCCACTGAAAAGAGTTCAGAATATGTACTTTCTAAGTGCCTCATGTCTCCTTGATTTCCTCATTCAGCAGCAGAAAATTTAATAATAGACCCAACACAATTCACACAGAGGGGAGAAAATTTCCCACACTAGTCCTCGGGGAAGAGACACGAGGCTGATTGAAGAGTGGAAATTTAATAGCTGCCTGACCTTCCGAAGCAAAGGCGGCCTGAGCCATTCGCCTTTAGCAAATGGATGATTGTGTTAGCTCTGCTGGGAAAGGATGCCGAGCCTCAACATCTGGACCACCAACACCACACAGCTCCCAAGCAAGGGAAAATCAGTTCCCACTTGGTGCAGTACAGGCTGAGTGACCATGACGGGTGGGTTTGATGCTTGCAGCTTGATGCTCTGCATAGTAAAGGTCCTGATGCAGCCTTCCCTAATAGGAACAGCTCTTCCATCCACTAGAAATTATCATGATGATTCTGAGCAGGAAAGACTATGAATAACCAAGAAAGTATTGCTTTCTGGCAAGCACCCTTTTGACTTTCTGTTCTTTTCCTTTATTTGGTACTTTTTACTGGCTTTCTTTTGGGAGTGATTTTTTTCCATAAAGAAATCAAAATCTATTTAGTTTTTTTTCCTGGAGAATCATTGCACATATGATAGAAATGAAACAAATGAAGCCGTGGTGAGATTTGATTGTGAGTGGTGGCTTGGAGGCTGGGTACTATGAATATATGTTGTAAGAGAAAAAGCTAATAAACTTGATTGACGTACTTAAAGTCTCTTTTCCCGTTGTGTGGCCTTACTGCAGAGCCTAGCCCTGTGTTCTCTGTGCTCTACAGAAGCTGTGCCGTGGGTTTGGTCCTGTATAAGTTAAGAACAAGAAAAGAAAGGCCCCAGAAATAAACAAGGAACTCCTCTTGGTGCTGGACAGGATTGGAAAGGAGCTCTTCTGTAGACAAAAAAGCGAAGTGTGTTTAACCCTTGCCCATACTCTCAGCCATAGCTATGTATCTGGAAGCACCCAGAACCTGGGTGCAGGGGTGTATGCTGTGATGGTGGGACTTGGAAAGGAGATGCGAGAGGACTGATGTGAGGTTAGAGCCAGCCTGATCTATATCCCAAAGGTTACAAAGGAAGAGGAGGAAGAGAAAGAAAAGAAGGATGAGGAGGAAGAAGGAGAAGAAAAAGAAGAGGAAGAGGAGGAGGAGGAAGAGAAAGAGGAAGATGAGGAGGAAGAGGAAAGGAAGAGGCAGCCATGGCGAAGCACTCAGAGCTCCTGAAAATGAAACTGGCCATGCACAGTGCACTGTCTCTGGTCTGTGACATTGGGAGGCAGTTTGTATAGCAGAAAGCCACATTTACAAAGTACGTCAGATGACAAGTCAGTTTGAAGAACTCTTGCTTTAAAGGCCAATTAGTGCTTTCAATGCATAGATAACCCCACCAAATCCATAGAGTAATTAATTGTTCTCAGATAATCTTGCAAATGAGGCACAAAGAAATTGCTCAGGACTCCTGTTCTATGTGCAAAGAAAATGGTGCAGAGTTGAACAGAACATTGCCCAGCAGTGTGTAAGTAACAAGCAAGATGTGTAAGTGACGAGCGAGGGTTAGAAGCACAATTCCATCCAGGTTTATAGTACCTAACTTTCTCCATCATTATGATAACTGTCTTCCTAACAGCCTGGGCATTACATTTCAAAGATCTCCCAGGCCTCTAACGCCCAGAACTTTCTACCATTTTCCAAAAATCTACTAGAAATTATAGGAAAGCATTTAGAAATACAATAGTTGATTTGCCATAGCAACGTTTAGTTTAGAGGGGCTGTGTATTTATTGTGCTCACACCAACTAATGAATTGAATATTGTTATGCAGGTTTTTAAAATTCTTATTCTTCTCTCTTACATTACATCCTGACTACATTTTTTCCCTCCCTCCACTTCTTCTAGTGCCCGCCCCTACCTCCTTTCTGGCTCAGCCATTAAAGTCTAGGCTCATAACCAAAAATATTGTTCTTACTTTAGAGGTAGATAACTGAGGTTAGGAGGAGGTGAAGGAGCTGCCTCGGATCCTATTATCTAGAAATGGATAAGACGCAGATTCAAACCAAGCTCCTCTGCCTGTGCAACCCTCCCTGGCTCAGCCTTACCACCCAGTCTCAGACTTCAGAGTAATAGCTCCGTTATTCTCACTCTCTTTCCTGCCTGGTCACTGAGACTCTATTCCTTTGTGCTTCCTGATGAAGGGTACAGCACAGGTGGGCGGGTGACTGATGTACAAGCCTGTGATTCTGATGAAATCATCCTCTTGTTGGCATTCTCAAAGAACAAATCACAGGAGAGAGAGCTGCTGGGATTTTGTTTTGCTTTAAGCAATAATAGATGTTCAAGTTGCTATCAGGGTGTGAGTTTTCTCATCAACCAAAACTGTCTCCTCTGTAATATCTGCTGACTTCCAGGCTGACAAACCTGCATCATTACTGGCTTCAGCAGAAGTCGGGTTTGCATATTATTTTAGGGACATAGTCCTGACAACATTGGGAACAATGAATACAAGACATCATTACCGGGCATGCTGGCGTGGGCAATGATACTGTCAATTGTACTCAGCAAATGGAAAACGGATAAGCTTATATCAAGGCTAGAAGAAAATTTAAACTGAATACACTTAGTTCCCAGATCAAATCAGAACAATTTTTGTTTCTATCAAATAGAAGAGACAGATCCTCGAGGGTCACAGATGGTTTCTCTCCTGTGTCTCTAACAGAGTTTGTGCCAGCAGGAGCCTATGTACTTGCCCTTTTAAACAAGAATATGGTTTGGCCTTTTTGTTGGTGGTGATGGTTTGGTGAGAAATATCATCAAACTAAAATTTAAAATCTCAATCGACTATTTCTCTTTATGTCACATAGAGAACCACGTGGAGTCCCTATTTTATTCAAGAACTAATTAACCTATTAGTTTACTGACTACTACATAACATAGTGTCTGATTTTAGCTCATATTTAAAAGTATTTATCAAATATCTACTGTATATAAAGTATTATTTCTAGTGCTTGGGCTACGGTTGAAGAATAGCATAGCAAAACCTTTGCCCTTTGCCCTTTGCCCTTTGCCCTTTGCCCTTTGCCCTTTGCCCTTGTTTGGTTTGTAATCTGCATGAAGAGCTGAAAAAGACTTTAGTAAAAAGAACTATGTGCGTGAGTTTTCAGGAAACCCTTCTGAAGAGGCAGCCCCTGGCCCTGCACTGAGGAGTGGAAAGAGGTTCGTTCCATGGTGTTCTTGGAAGAACACAGCAAAGTCTAAGAAGGAGGTTCCAGACTACTTGAAGAGCAGAAAGGAAGCTGAAATAGCTGTGGGATGTTTAGCAAGGGTGTGTGGATGGTGTGGGACAAGATAAGGGTGGAAAGAGGGAAGTAGGGAACTTGGTCACATTGACAGGAACCTATCTGTGTTTCCATTAAAAGTCAGAAGCCTGAAGATGGCTCCCAACTTGCAGCATCTGTCTACCTTGCTTCCCAGAGCACGTGTGTCAATACCCTGTTCCTTGGAGGCTGAGCTGGCTTCTTCATGTTTCTTTGAGTCTTCTCTTTAAGAGTGACCCATGTTCTGTGAGATAAACACAGGCAGTTCCATTTAGGAGGGTCATATGACAACTCCTAGACGTTGAGAGAAAACCTGACTTAGTCTTGTCTCCCAAATGTTCCAGAAGCATTTTCCCTTAACACATTTGATAGAGACTTGACATTTACTTCTGGATCATGTGACTGGTCTGCTCAAAGCTGACACTGCAGTGCAGATGCACTGTTTGGTGGAGTCATCCAGTGATGGCTACTCTGATGTCAGAAAATGTATAAATTCCTAATGTTCGATTAGGCAATTTGAATTTTATTAAATCTCTATATTTTGCTATAGTCATAGACCAGAGCCTAACATAACCATCATCAGAGAGGCCTCACCCAGCAATTGATACAGGCACCCAGGCACAGATACAGAGACTCACAGCCAAACATTGGATGGAGTTCAGGCAATCTTGCAGAATAGGGGAAAGAAGGATTGTAGGAGCCAGTAGATCAAGGACAGCACAATCCAGTCCCCAGAATCTAACATGGGTTCAGAGGGGCTCATAAAGACTGGACCAACAGTCACTAAACCTGTGTGGGTCTGATCTAAGTCCTCTGCATATACGTTATGGCTGTGTAGCTTGATGTCCTTGTTAGACTCCTAACAATGGTGTAAATGTCTGTCTCTGGCTCTTTGCCTGCTTTTGGGAACCTTTTTCTCCTACTCTGTTGCCTTGTTCAGCCTTGATATGAGGGGGTGTGCCTGGTTTTATTGTAACTTGCTATGGCATGTTTGGTTGGTATCTCTGGGGGGCCTATGTTTTTCTGAAGGGAAATGGAGCCAGGGGAGGGGAGGTGAGAGTGATGAGGCAGTGAGGAGAAGATGGAGGGAAGATGCTGTAGGGATATAATAAATGAGAGAAGAATAAATATTAACTAGCTAATTAATTGATTAATTAATTAATGATAAAAATCCAAAGAACCTCATGAAAGAGGTTAGAATTTTTTTTCTGTGTCTCCCAACTGATCTCCTAGTCATCTTCTCCTTACCCTACAGGTCTCAGCTGGATCAGTTGTCACTTCCCAAAGAACTCTTGTCTTACAATCCAAGTTCCTTAGATTTTACTACGTGTTCTGTTTTCTCTCATGCTGTGCACCTTTGTCACTCCTCACATGGCAGTAGTTATGATTCTATGTGAGTATGTCACTGTCACTCTCACTAGATGGGAAACCTGAGGACTATGTGTCTCTTCTCTGATGCATGCATTCAGCAGACATGTATCCAGCACTGTATGCCAGAGAAGGAGTACAGTAATCAAGTTAGAGAAATTCTGTGGTTTTGGAAGGCTCAACTGCCCTTGGATTGTGTTCTTCCATTTTTCTGTCTTCTGTTCTTCCTTTGCTCCTTCCAGAAATACTTCCAGAACAGCTGATGCGGTCCAAGCTTTTAATGCACTCCTGCAATGCAGTGATGACTAAGACAGCGTATACTTTACTTTGTTTTATGATGGTATCTGAAAGGGTTGAGAAGGGAGTAGAAATTGCTAGCTGTTGCCACATAATCTATGGTTGAAGGTCAAAATTACACTTTACATGGAATTGTTAATAACCTCATAAATATAATTCAGATTTGGTTCTTTACAATGAGGAGAAGGGAGTCACCAGACTGTCAACAACATGAAATATTTCACCAATTTAATATAGACTAGAGCCAGAAAGGAAGCAGTGGGTGATGATCTCCATCCTTTTCAATACTTACCAAGTCTTACAGAATAAAATCAAAGAAGCCAACTTTGTTCCATTTGGTATTTTACATATTCTCTCAAGACTCACACTGCCCTACTGACTGCAAAGCACCAAAAATCTCCCACATTGGGAGAGAACAATGGAGCAAAGACCATAAAAAATACTGGACACTGTTTTCAAAGCTACTCATATGAAGTTCTTTGCTTTTTGTCTCCCTTCATATCCCCCAAAATAAGTACAGGGCCTCATACACCTGCCAGGCATCCACTCTAGCACTGGTTTGCATGCCTACCTACTTCTTTTATCCTAATGGGCTTCATGAAATCTTGAGATTCCAAGAAATTCAAGCATCTTGAGAAACGAAGAAATCTTATGATCCTCATCAATACTCAAAATATTAATGGATTTGACCTTGACAGACATCTCAGATTAGGAGCCTTCAATCAATTCATTATGAATGGGTTTTAGTGCCTACTATGATCTGATCTGAAGCTTACCCATTATTTTCCCAAATTTCTGTGACTTTTTTTTTACTGCTGTTTTATTATTTTTTGTATCTTTTTAACCTTTATTACTGGTTCCTAAATTTTTTTAATTGACTAATTCATTTAACCAATTTAATTGATGAAACTTCAATAGATTTGCCCTAAAATTTATATGGCTTATTCAAAATGAAGAATCAATACTAATTACCACAAATAGAAGGTAACTATAAAAATAAATATAATGAAATCAATTAATTATATAAAAATACTAGTGGTACATGTCTGACTCTAACCAACCTGCAGTAAGAGGGAATAGGTGTTCTACCCTACTTTAAAAACTAAAGCCAGGAGAGTGAGCATTACACAGCAAAGGGCTATGGTTTTCCAAACAGAAACATGTAAATGAGCAAAGGAAGGACAGAAGACAATTGCTCCAGCCTTCTGTTAATACCCACAGCCAGTGACACAGGACAGTCAGGCACACAGGACTTCCAGACCTGAGGAAATGTTGTCAACTTCAGAGAGAGAGCAAGTCATCTATAAGTCAGAGAACAGACAACCAGAGGTGACTATGTCACAAGATGAGTACTCAAAAGATATGCAGTTGTTTTCCACCAAGTATTCAGAAAGATAATGACTGGTCACCATGTACACACAAAGAAAATCTCTGAGGATGGAGAAAAACTCACACAAAAAGGTTAGACGGGCTTATATTCAGGATATATACAGGACACACACAGTTAGATCAGATAATCTCAAGATCAATGAGCTGCTTAGACAACTTTTATTAAATTAAGCATGCCTTGGACATTGTAAGAAACTATACTAGCATGGATTGCTGTCCTGTAAAAGTTAAGAACTCAAAACAGCAAAACCCCAGCTGTTAGATTGTTTCCTGGTAACTTAATTGTGACTCTGAACAAAGTTCAGAAATATTTACAAGAATACAAAACTATCAACCTAATAAAGTAAATATTAAAATGTCTTAAATAAAAAATACTAAATATAGAAAGGAACATAAAATCCTTACCTATATTCAGAGAAAAAAAATCAATCATCAATCAATTCAGAACTTATCTACATGCTACCACTAGCAGTTAGGACACTGAAAGTTACAAATGCCATATATTTCCTATTTTCAAATATTTAAATAAAGGCAAACAAGATGTGTAAATGACTAAAGTCATACCAGTAGATCTGAAGAACACAGACTTGATCAGAAGAAGATGCTGATGGATGAATAACAGGTTAAATGTTGCATATGAAACAGTTTATGAACCTAAAGACAGAAATAGGAGCAACAGAAATGAAATGGTTCAGAGCAGAGCTTTGAGAGGGAAAAGGCACAAAACTATAGGACAAAGTCAGTAAGCCAATATGTATATTTGAAGTCTCTGCATGACTAGAGAAAGGAGAGAGGACATAAAATATTAAAAGAAAACTAGGAAAAAACAACCTATGTTTATGAAAATGCCACAAAATCCATCACTGTACATGCTAACTTAGAAATTAATTGAAGATGGACAAAAACATTACAAATTTAATTTTATAAAATCATAATCTCAAAGGCAAGAGAGCTACCCCTGCCCCTCCCCAAGGTGGTACAGGAGAGCAGGCCCTGGTGGTGTGTGAGAGAGTTGACCGTGCCCGTTTCTGGCTACAGCATTCAAGAGAGTGGCCCAGCACTTCCCCTGGGCAGCTCAGTGGAGCTGACCCTGGTAGTGTGGGCTTAGGAGCCAGCCCCAAAGGCATGATTGCAGGAGAGCTGGTTTCACCTGCCCCTCACTGACCATGCTGTGAAATGGTTGCAGGAGAGCCTGTCCCTCCCCCTTGCCAGGTACTGCAGTCATGAGAGCTGTTTCTGCCCCTGACCTGTGCAAAGAAAGAGAGATGGCCCTCTAAGATGGGGACAGGAAAGTTAGAGGGATGACCCACACATCTACCTCTCAGGCCCAGATCCAGGACTTGGAGTTGGCCCACCCCAACATCTACCCCATCTATAAATAGCTGGAGTATGTCAAGAAGCTAGTCCTGCCGAACCAAAGATGCAGGATCTCCAAGACACAGGGCAACAACAGGATATATGAGAGTCCCAGTGAAGATCCAGTACTGATTTTATAAAAGTAGCCAGAAGTCTCAAACCAGAAAAATGACTCATTACAATGAATATTTGTAAGTAAATCTGCCTGGGCAAAAGGGTGTACTGTGTAAAATACCGCAGCACATACCAGTTTCCACAGCGGGATGGTTTTCTGAATTTTGTTTTGTTTTTATTTTTATTTTTATTTTTATTTTTATTTTTATTTTGTTTTCTTTTAGGGGGAGGTTGTAAGGGCAGAGGACAGATATGAAAGAATGGGGAGGTGAGTGAGATTGGAGAACATGGTGTGAAATCCACAAAGAATCAATAAAAAAAAATTGTAAAAATCGTAATCCCAAATCTAAGAAACTAAGTTGAAACTATAGCAAAGCACTTCAAAATCAAATTGCCAAAAAAAATCTTAAAAAGTTTCAGGGAGTAATAAGAAACTTTCCCTGAGGAGGCACCAGCTAAGGTCAGCACAGACTCTCGGTGGAAACACACACGCAGGAGGGCATTAGAGTAGCATCTTTAAAACACTAAAGTGCTGTAGCCTAGAAACCAGCACCATATAAAAATAACTTCCAGACGTCAAGGGGAATATAGATGCTTTCAGACACCTATGTGGATTCAGCAGTAGCAAACTGCCCTATAAGAAATATTCCTGAGGGCCCTTCAAGAAAAAGAATAATATTAAATAGAAGTGTGCCTACTCTTAAAAAAGAAAAACAGAATGATAGATACACGGAGGAAAGAGGTAACACTTTTCTTATTATGTAACTTTCTCTGAAACACAACTGACTCTTTAAATATAAAAAATTATAAAGTATCTGGCCCAGTACATAAGTAAGTGTGAAGGCAACCATAACATAGTGGAAAGGGAAAAATGGAAGCATACTCTTACAAAGTTGTTGTATTATCAGCAGGGCAGAATAATGGAACTCAGAACTAGAGCATGAAAAGTTAATAGTGTATGTGCTAAACCACAATTCAAAAATTAAAACAATAACACTAAGAATATGTTACTAATAATCCAGAGGGGGGCCGGGCAGTGGTGGTGCACGCCTTAATCCCAGCACTTGGAAGGCAGAGGCAGGTGGATGGCTGAGTTCGAGGCCAGCCTGGTCTATAGAGTGAGTTCCAGGACAGCCAGGGCTATACAGAGAAACCCTGTCTCAAAGAACAAACAAAAAACAAAAAACAAAAAACAGAACAAAAAAATCAGTGGGGGAATAAATAGAATGGAAAGAAAAATTATTGAAAGGGGACAGAGAATAGAAGTAGAAATAAAAGATAGGATGAATGTAACATAAGCAAGTTAATGGATAAAAACGTAACTGTATCAATCATTGCAATAAATATAAATGGTCTAATCATAACCTCCATTTCCTCAAAAAAGCAAATAAGTTAAAGGTAGAGAGACATGTCTTGCTAACCCTAGTGAAAAGTAGGCTGACAGCTGTACTAAGATAGACAATGAATGTCAAAGTGAAAACAATTACCAGGGATAAAATAGATAATATTATTTGAAATGTGAAGGACTCAACTAGTTAGAAGTGTATTAAATCATAAATGTCTATATGTAGTTTTCAAAATATGAATAGAAAAAACCCATCTTCTCCATGCAATAAAATTTAAAGATGGCATCCAGCTTAACTATGAATGTGTAACACTTCCCATTGATATCAAGGACAGGAAAGGATGTCTACTCTTTCCACCTTTATGCAACAGAGCCATGCTGATGCTAACTGACAAGAAGCAGGACATCTAGAAAGGAAAGAAATAGAACTGTCTTTATTGGCAAACAGCATGATACTTGAATCTGGGAATACCATAGCTCAGTGGGTAAAGCGCTGACTGCACAATCTGAAGACCTGAGTTCAATCCCCAGCATCCACGTAAAAGCTGGGAGGTGAAGGTATGAGAACCCTTGGAGCTCACTCAGGCAACCTTGCTAAAACAGTGATCGCTGGTTTAGTGACAAACCAGGTATGTCCCCCAAAATCAGATGAACACATACATGAGCATACATGCATACATTTCCTCCCTCTACACACATTAAAGCAAATCCAACAGAGGCTTCAAAATTCACCTATAGCTAACAGAGTTTAAAAGATGAACTGGTTAGTTTTATGTCAAGTTGACACAAGATAAATTACTTGAAAAATAAGACTCAACAGAGAAAATCCTTCCATAAGTAGACAAGTCTATCAGGCATTTTCTTGATCAGGGATTGACATGGGAGGGCCCCAACTGTGATGGGCAACACCACCCCTGGGCAAGTTGTTCTGAGTTCTATAAGAAAGCAAGCTTAGCAAGCCACAAGGATCAAGCTAGTAAGCAGAATTCTTCTATGGCCTCTGGTTTGGTTCCTGCCTCCAGGTTCCTGCCTTAACTTCCTGCCTCCAGGTTCCTGCCTCAGTGATAGTCATGTAAAATGAAATAAATTCTTTCCTCTCCACATTGATTTTGGTCACGGTATTTAATACAGCAATAGATAAGTCACTAAAAAAAAAATAAAAGCAACAAGATTCAAGGTTAACACCTAAAATAAATTGCATTCATATACCCACTAGTCATAATCACAATTAAAATTCTAAAAACTCTGATCTATAACAGCACCAAAATCTTAAATATGTAGGGATAAATGTGGACAAATTCATACATGATTTGCACACTGAAAACTCTGTAGGGAAGAGGAGGTGAACAAGTGTCTACACAAGTAGAGAGAGATCTATCTGGTTTGATAGGTTTAATGTTGTTAGGAAGTCGGTTCTCCAAATTGATTTGCAGATACTGAGCAACTTAAACAAACCCCAGCATGCTTGAAAAGTGAAATGACACCCAGAAACACCAGCAGAGCAAGAGCAAAGCTGGCAATGGACATGTTCAGATGCTAAAATGCTTAGCGTTGATCAGTGGACAATGTGAGGCAGGTATGGCAGACACAGATTGCTAGAATAGAATCAGATGCAGATTAGGTCTATGTTCTTGAAGCCACTGGATTCTTAACAAAGGAATAAAGGTAATTCAGTATGGAAAGCACACTTCATCACTAAATTGCGATGAGTCAATTGTATATAAAAGCCAAACATCATAAGCAAAAACTAACTCAAAATAGGTCCTCATCAGAAGCTCAAAATCTAACAGTATAAAATGTCTATAAGAAAATAATAAAGAAAATAGCTAAGGAATATTTTTTTAACTTGGACATACACACACAAAATCACAAAACATAAAGCTAATTCATAAATTGGATTTTGTCAAAATTAACAGCTTGTGCTCTAGAAAATCATTAAGAGAAGGAAAAGATAACTCAGAGTGGGAGAAAATACTTTGAAATATTGTATTAAAATGTGTGTTTGTGTGTGTGTGTGTGTGCAAAACACTCTTTAAAAATCAATAATACAACAACTTGGTCTAGAAAATTTTAAAAGTATATAAAAATGCACCTTAGTAAAATGATAAACAAGTGGAAAAGCATACTGTGGTTATCATATTAGTCACCAAAGAACGGTGGTTAAAACCTAATTGAAATATCAGGAGGAACCGAAGCTGCTTAATTTGAAAAAGTTGACTATAGGAACCAGCACTCATATACTATTCAGAAATTATCATAAAGTGATACCTCCCCACTTGGAAAATCAGTTGAAATTTTATGTGAAATACAACCCTGTGTCTGATTTTTTAAATTAAACACAAATCTGATGCCTGGCTCACCCATTCCACTCCTGGACACACACCCAAGGGAAATAAAAGCCCTTGTTCTTACAAAAATCCCAATGCAAGTGTTCCTACACCCTTTATTTGTGACAATGAAAGGCTGAGGAAAACTCAAATGTATACAAGTTAATGGATAGAGAAATTATGGTACAATCATATGGTGGGTTACTAAGCCAATGTGGGTATACTCAAACCAACAGGTTAGTTTCCTGTAGCCAGGTCCCTGCCCCCAACCAGGAAGACATTATATTATCCCATTTTCACAAACTTCTCAAAGATACAACTTAATCTATAAAGGTAGAAAGCTTAGCAGTTGCCTGGAGATGAGGTGGAAATCGATATGGGAAGAGATCACAAACAAATTTGGAGGGTGACTACAGCAATGAATTTTTATAGATGTAGAAACATGTCAAAACTTTAAATTATGTACTTTTAATATACTCAATTTGTGTCACATTTATTATGCATCCATAATGTTGTCAAAAGTGGCCTGTTGCCCAACTGAGAACTACCTTACCTATAATAAGATAGACTAGTTTAGATTACTACATTTGATAGGCACAATGGAACAGAAGGCTTAATACACAGGGAACAGTAAGATAATTCTAAAGAAACTCACTTCACATTCCATGATTTTGATTCAGTGATATTGGATACTGTCCATGGATCACTTTAAACTATTTCATCCACTAGCACCTCAAGCATCCCACTGTGGGGACACTACACCAGAAGAACCTAGCAGAATACAGGTTGTATTGCAAGGTGGTTCTATTTCACAAATCTTTAAATCAGCTTGAAGTCTCTAGTCCTCTTCAATTTGGATACAATGAGGAATATGAACCATCATTGCTTAAGTGAGGAGCCCAAGCTGACTTCCTAGATTCCTACTGAGCCCGCCTAATTGAGTGAGTATGGCTTCTCAGAGTTTGCTTGCACTCTGAATGTTAATTCAGTAAATAGTTGTAGTAGATAGTTACTGACTATTGGATGTTCTATCCTCTTTCCTCAACCATGGCAGATGCAAGGCTTGATTTCAAGGCAATATCTGTGATAACTGGCAAAGTATTAAAACAGGCATTTCCAAAAGAAGAAGAAGGAGACAGTCAAGAGAAGGGCCTTGGCATGGGCAGTACCCTGACAAAGCAAAAAGGCCATGTATTACCTATCAGCTGCACTAAACCAGATGACATCATAGGTCAGTGAGCCTATTCCATCTATCTATAGGAACATGGTATCCCCAACAACAGGTACTCTGGAATCTTTGAAAACTGAATTAAAAGCAGGAATCACTGTGCCTATGCATATGAAGGAAGATGGAAAGGAGACTACAGACTTACATGAGGTATAGTGCTCTGAACTGTTTGCTCTTTAAGACAGAACATTGTCTACGTAATTGTATTCTCTTTCTATTAATGCTATAATGTGGACTACAGGGTCTAAAGAAGACCATCAATTTGTTGTCTCACAATTCTAGAGATCAAAAGCTGACACAGTTCTACTCAGCTAATTATAAGATGATGGCAGAGTTGCGTCCCATTTCTAAAGTTAATAAGTAGTAATCTATGTCTTTGTCTTTTCCTACTTTTAGAGATGGTATGTAGTCCTTGGCTTATGGCACCTTCCTCTGCCTTCAAAGGCAGCAATGGCAGAAGGCATCCTCTTAAAGTTGCAGAATTTGACCTTTTCTTCAAACACCACATTCCTCTTCTGCATCCTCCCTCCACTCTTAAGCACCACTGTGGTTACACTGGGCTCCCATAGAAAATTGAAGACATCCAAAGTCAAGAGCCTAAGTTAAAATCATGCATTGAAGGTAGAGTTCTGTCCTATGAGAAAGTAAAGGTGACACGTCCCATGCAGCGATTCAGCCATTGATATGGAAGGGGTAGGAGATGAGAATGATGATCTTGGGGTGATATAAAGGAGTCCTGGTGTGGAAATAAAACATGCCCACCTCAGAAACGGCAAGGACATTGAACAAGTAGGAGAACCCTCCTAACAGGGAAGACTTGGAACTGAGCTAGAAAATCAGGATAGGAAGGGAGATTTTAGCAATGAGAAAGAGCATGTCACTGTGAGGATCATGCTTCCTAGAGCTTTTCAATCATAATCCAAAATTGCCTGGGGCAACACGGGAGTGGTATAAAAGTTGCAGAAGTCTGGTTTCTATGACATATGCTGCCATGTAGATGAAGACCAACAAGGTCAAGAGGCTGCCTTGGAGCTGACTACAGCGAGGCCTTGAGAGCCACTTATTCACCCTATTCCAAGGACCTATGCCTCCCCAAATTCTTCAGTGAAAATCCCATGGGCATTTTACTAATTTTATACTAAGTGAACTCCATATCTCCTCTGGATGTGACAGTACCTTGAGCTGTCACCACTGCAATAGTAGTTTCTCTTCTCTTATCTCTGTCATTTTCACGAGTCTCTGCAGAATCTGTAAGCTGAATAGGCCTGCTTTAGAGCCTGGCTGCCTCTTCTGACTGCCTCAGAGTCTAAACACATGTTCCGTTCATGTTCCAGCACCCAGTGCCAGAAGATCCCAAGACCTTGGCCATGTGAAGCTTCCCAAGTGTCCCTCTGTCCTTTTTCATTCTCACTCTTCCCTTCACTGAGGAGTTACTGTTTCCAACTCAGAACTAGACACACACATACACACACACACACACACACACATCACAAACACACACCTCATCTCAAAAACATACAAATATACACAAACACATACACATATACATACCACAAGCACACACTCAAATATACTCACACAAACATACCACAGATATAGATACCCCACCACACTCATACAGACACACAAACACACACACACACACAAATACACATACACACACCACATATACACATTCAAATACACACACACATACACACCAAACCACACTCAGAGACACACATACAGCATGCACACAGAAACACATACATATATCACATACACAAATTCAAGTACATACACACAAACATTCCATACACACTCCATCACAGACAGACAGACAGACATAGACACACACATACATATACACACACTCCACCACACATTCACACACCACACACAGAAAACACATACACAAATACACATAACACATACAAATATAAATACATACATATACACAATTTCTCTATATGTACTTAGCAACTTCCTCCTTGGAG
The DNA here is from genome assembly GCF_004785775.1 of Grammomys surdaster. Classification (NCBI taxonomy): domain Eukaryota; kingdom Metazoa; phylum Chordata; class Mammalia; order Rodentia; family Muridae; genus Grammomys; species Grammomys surdaster. The sequence continues at coordinate 2,132,523 of NW_021604736.1, read as the reverse complement.
CAGGGGGACAAGTGGTTTAACCTCATTGTGGTTTAGTTTCCTTATCTTTAGCCCTCAAGGACTGTGATATACATCTCATGGGATTGGTAAAAATATTAAATGAGCTTATTATATCTATGAGACAATTAGAACAATTTCTAGTACAGATAGTAAACATTCAGATGTTTGTTTCAAATATGTTTTTATTTTCTTTGCTCCTTTCTCTATCACCCATTAAACAATTTTTTCATTATTTGCTTAGGTACCTCTCTCTTCTATGAAGATATAGATTCCTTGAGAACAAAAAATACATCATGTCTATCTTTGTCCCTACCCCTGATCCAGTCCCTGACATGCAAGCATTCAGTGAACATTGAATGCACAAATAAGCCACTATGTGAAAACTATTAAATAGAACTCTGCTTGAAGTCAGGGAGGTTTGGAGGAATGGTCATATGAAAATAGTGAAGCACGGACTTCTTTGCTGTACAAAAAGAAAAGTGTGAAAAACAACATGGCGGAGGGTTAAAACACCCATCCTTAGCTCGTGAGTGGTTCTTTACATTTACTTTCTTTCTACTTTTCTAACTTTCCTTTAATAAGAGAGTGAAAAGGAGGAAAGTTAAGTACACAACAGGGCCATCAGCACATAAAAACTGAACCCTGTGTAACCAAAGATGCAGAAAATATGAAAGATATATTAGCTTTACTTGTAAATGTTGGTAGAGTTGGTTATATATGGATAGAGACATTTCTGTGGTTGATATTCAGATATGTGGTTGTTTGCATGTGTTCCATGAAGTCATTCATTGCCCCAGCCTCATGAAGGGCCTGCCATCGGTAGATGGTTTCCATGGTCTCAGCAAGGTCTCAGCATTGGTCTGCTAAAAAAGGAAGTGGGGCATGGGAAAACTGAAGAAGGAGGCAGTGCATGGCAAGCTCACTTCTGCCCACATTCTCCTGGTCTGGATTTAGTGTTGTGCCACACTCAGCAAGAGAGGCAAGAGGTTCAGTCTACCTATGTGTCACAATGGAAAAGGTGTGGGTTTTACTAATAGGCAGACAGAGTCTCCCCAACACTGCTCTTTTTTCGTCCCACTCATCTCCTTGCTGGGCTGCATCCTCCCTTGGCAGTCCACTTTGCACAGTTCCTGCTGCCTTCAAATAAATTCATCATGTGACTTGCCTTATTACTTCTCTAATGCTGGAAAAGGTTGAGTCATACAGTAGCTTGTGCAGAGCTGAAGCTGTATCCCGGGTCTTCATAATGATGCATGAACTCATTTTGTAGCACCAGAATTTGGTTCAAAAGATTTGATTCACTCATTTATTTCTTTCTAAACCTAGTTTTAGTACCAAAGAGGGATTATTGTAATAAGACAGGATGAAATAAGTTTTAAGACCTTTTTTGGAATAGAATGCAGTCAAAGAATATGAAGCTCATTATTCAGCATTGAGGTAAAAGGGGATGGATTGTTCTCTAAACGCTGGGTAAACAGCAATTGGTTCACTAACAACAGCTCAGCTACCTGAACACTGGTGATGGGCAGGGCTTCTCCTAGTCTTTTCAATATTCTACTCAGATTCTCACATCCTCAACCCACTTTAGCTGGTCCAGATTTCTAGAGTAAAGTAAAGAGACAATACATTGTTCAGAGACCACACCAGAGAGATCTTTTCCTTAATTATCTCCTTTTGAAGATAACCAATTTTCACCAGTGCAGTGAGTATGAATAAACATTATGGTCAAGAGGTCAAGAAATCAAGATTGGCTTAATCTACTTTCTATAGACTGATGACTTTTCCCTTCACAGAATGATCTCTGTTCTCAGCAGAACCAGCAAACCTTAATTGTGGCATGGAGTTGAGTATTCAAAAGCTAAGAGCTTACTATCCATGCATTAAGAATGATCCTGGGGCTGAAGAGATGGCTAATGGTTAAGAGAGCTTAGTGCTCCTCAAGAGGACCCAAGTTCAGTTCCCAGCATCTTTATCAGTCTGTTCTCAACTGTCTGTAATTCTAGCTCCATGGTATACCTCTTTCCTCCATGGGCACCTCCAATTCACATGAACATATCCACATGCAAATATACACTGTCTTAGTTAAGAAAGCATGTAGCAGGCTCAATATCCTCCTTTTCACCCCTCTCCCAAGCTCTCACCCTCCTTCTCCTCTTTACTGAGGCTGTTCTTCAGTATTTTCATACAACTATGGCTCCAAACATCTTTGACTTCAAATGTAGCCCATTTACAGGATACTTATGCCTCACTGAATTCATGGGTCCTGAAGACTGGCTCAAAGCTACACATAAAAAGATAGACATTTCCATATGTGGTAGTCTAAATGGCAATGTCTACCAAAAGGTCTATACTTGAATGCTTGATCCTTAGTTAGTGGAACTGTTTGGAAAGGATTAGGAGGTGTGTCCTTGCTGGAGGAACTGTGTCACTAGTGGTGGGCTTTCAGGTTTCTAAAGCACATGCCAGGCTCTCAATCTTACTCTTCTCTCTCATTCTGATACATGTAGATCGTGTGAGTTCTCAACTACTGCCACAGCATCATACTTGCCTGTCTACCACCATGCTCCTTGCCATGGTGACCATGGACTAACCCTGTGAAACTGTAAAGCCTCAAATTAAATGCTTTATTTCATAAGAGTTGCCTTGGTCATGTGGCATCTTCCCAGAAGTAGACAACTAACACAGACACCATATTTTGTTTACTCTCCTCTCAAAGGAAGAGCAGGGCTACAGTAAAGCCAGTGATGAGCATGCCAGACTACCAGAGTCTGGATGTTTCTTTCTCTTTTCTAGGAGACTCCAGAAACTCAGGGCATAGAGAGATTGCAAAACTACAGGCTTAGGTAGAAAATAGATCCAATGAAGAGCATGAGGCTAGGAGTGGGCAGATTCCCTGTGTAAACTCATCTAAAACCATAGTGCAGCCCCAGTCTCCTGGAGACACATCAACCCATCCCTAACACTTAAACAGAGCTAAAAATTATCTCATGCAGAAGTTTCTTGAATCTAAAATTAGTAGACATTTTAATTATTATTTAAACTAAATAACATATTCTTTAGCCAATAATAGCCTATGGGCTCCCCTTGGGTGGCCCACAGACTTGCTACAGCCTCCCTCACTGGCAGATGGGCTCCTGGTCAGTCAACCCTCCAATAGAAATGGTAAAATTTTAACATAGGGTCCTGAGATTTAGAGAAAAGGCAAAGCTTTCTCTTGTCTTTCTTTTAAACTTCTTGAATCTGTCCATGCCAGCAGGAGTTCTTCCAGCAGCCCAACCTAGGCCTTAGGACCAAATTCTGACATCAGTTTCTTTTTCTGATGAATTTTTCCTATGGCATTCTAGGCAAGTGGTGCAGCAAGAATGACTGTCTCAAAGTCCCCATCTCTTTTGCAAAATTATTCACAGGAGGCCTCGTTATTCTTCCAAATCTACCGAATAAGTGTGATACTAGTGGGCAGAAAGTGAGGATTAACCTGTCAGACAGTCCATGAGACACTAACGTCTATTCTATAGACAGTAAGATAATGCATTTGTCTGCACAGTAAAAAACATCTGCCCACACAACAAACATTTTGGGAAACTTTTGCTATTAAAACTGCAGTGATCTTATTTAGTGAAATGTTCTATATAGTTGCCACCTGTAAAATCTGAAGGATCATAGCTTTTCTGCGTGTAATTACAATTCAAAAGGACTAATTGCTCACTACAAGGACATGAAAATGCTTTACACAGCCTTTGATTTCATAGACTCTGTGTAATTAAAAATTCCCACATTTTGGCATTTAGCCTGTCTTCTTATCTTTCTATGCAATTAATAACTTCTTAATAGAAAATTATCTTGTTGAATGTGCTAAATGAACCAGCCAAATGTGTGGTATTCATTACCAGTAATATAGAGGCCATAAGCTCCATTATGCCATTTATTGTGCACCTAATATGTATAACTCTGTGTGCTAATAAGACTAAAGCACTAATTGATGTTTTCTTTTTTTCTGAAAAGTACTCCACAAGCCTACTATCAGGGAGAATCCTTGAGTAATATCACTTATTGTCTATGAGTCCAGTTTCACTCCCTAATGTGGTGTAGCAATCCTGGTTCCCTTGAGTTGTGGGATCCAGCAGGGTCTTCCTAATGACCTTTCATAGCTTTGACTTTGCACCTAAGCTCCATGTCAGAGTTCAATGGTCTTGGACAATTCCTTCCTTTAGCATCATTCTTCTCATCTGTCAAATGGGAATAACTATGGTTTTAATCTCACTGTGACTCTGAGGATTAAATAAGATATCCCACACCCTTCACACAGTACACATGTCACATGCTACACACCACCATTCCTCCAAAATGTTGATCGATGATACCTAACTCTAAAGTAGATGAATTTCTTTAAAGGAAGCCTGGCTCACTGCAGAGAAGCTGTAGCTAATGGTTCTGGTTCTATAATTCAGACAGAGGCCCTTGACTTACCTATGTAAATAAGAGGGTTGGGCTGGCATTGATGGGGTTCAGAGATTATTACTCTACACCCTCCCAGAGGGGAGGTTTGAATACTCCTGGAAATTCCGAGCTCAGTATTTCTATCTAGGTTAACTAACCTCAACCTAAGGATGTGGGTTAAAATGAACAGTCCTGGACAGTGTGAAAATTAGCTACAGATAGTATAACGCTCAGTATTTCTATAGAAACATTACTCTAACAGGAAACGTGTGGGAGAAGCACTTGCACCTCAGCCTTCCTGCTCCTTTCTCATCTTCCTGTTCCTTTGCCTCCCCAAGCAGCTAAGTGAGATGGGAAGGGAACATGGCAGTGGGCTTGGCCTTCTCCCAGTAGGAGCATCTCTGTCCCAGAATGCACCTTAAATGTTCTGCTTTGTAAGAAGGCCATGGCTGCACTCCCTCTGACCTGGTTGCTTGGTGGGTGGGCTTAATTCACATAGAAAACTATTGGCAATTACAGATCCGGGCTCTTTCTATGCAGCTTTCTTGGTAGAACTTGTATTTTGAGCGGGAGCCATCTCATTTCCATGCATGCCTTTCTCCACGAGGTCTAAAACTAGATGGGGGGTGCACTGTTATTTATGTGATCCCCGTAAGTCCCATAAATATTTTAGGGTCTACTTGAATTGCTTAGAAGAAAAATACGAGCACCCAGTATGTCTATTTACATGAAGATGCAATTCTGTAGTCAGGCCAGACCACACAGATCCAAATTTTCCAAGAACCTATAAAGAGATATTCCTGGGTAAAAGGTAGGAGACTTTGGAGCAGCTCTTGAGCCGCTGCTTTCTGAGCCAAACCTCCCTGGTTGAAGACTTTTCCACAAGAATGTGGCTGCCGGTACAGTTCCACCATGCCTCAGGTAAAAGGTTCTCTGTTCTGGCTCTGACGCCCTAAGGACCTCTCCATCTTGTTCTTATTTAAACATTCTTGACCCTAAATAACTTAGAGGATGAAAGGGGGGTCTTATTTCAGTTCCCCCTGGGCTGTTTCGCATGGCTACAAGCATGTTCTGTGAGCTATGTTTTAGCACTCAACAAGAAAACGTGCACTCCTTCCCTGTTTCACATTGGCACTTTAAACATCCTTCCTACTCCACAACTAAGGGTACTGCACCCACCCCTGCCAGTGGTTAGAGTTTGTGTCTTCCCAGTCTTTCCATTGGTATTTGCAAGCAGGTTGACATGGGTTTGAAGTTTCACATAAGGGGCTTATTAGCATGTCGAGATACTGAAATTGGTGTTTGTTTTCCTATGAAATATTTATGCTAATCTTGCCCTGGATTATAAGAGTCATGTGGGAGCCACTCTATTGTCCTTACTCACAATGGTGCCCTGGCCTAGAGAAGTTAGGCCCCTTCTTAACCACCTCAGTAACAGAGGTATCTGATAGAAATGAAGATGATGCTTTTGACCTACACCTGATGGGCCCTTTTAGACAATCACGGATTTCACAAATGGCTTCATTCCCAATTTGTAAAGAAGACTGATAAGCCCTTCCCTTGAGGCACCACCCCACTTGAGGCAAAGTGTCTCTTTACTGCTCCTTTGTTCTCTTCCCTCTGTGCCCTTGCTCTAGCCTACAGCAAGGCAGAGATTTCCTTTAGAACACTTCAAACCCCTTCACACAATATTGGTCAGGTCCAAAAAAGTGTCATCCTTCCTGCCTGCACTTAGTTTTCAGGACATTAAGACTCCTTCATTAGCTAACAAAGATGGGACATTATTAGATAGGGAAGCAGGGCCAATGGGTATCTACCTCTCAAGTTCCCTCTGAAAACATCTGCTCTTTAAGAACGGCCTTCTCCTGAAAGTTCCAGCTAACTTTTCAGAAGTTAGCAAAGTGATACCAAAGTTCAGAAAGGCTTCATTTGGGGTGCTTCTGCTGAGGGAGTATGCTAATAGTTATGTTCAAATCTTTAAAAAACTGATAGGTCTGCAGATTGGTGACAGTTTTAACATAGTTCCTCTTTTCAAATGCTCTGTCTCTGTCTGTCTGATTAACACACACACACACACACACACACACACACACACACACACATACATACATACATACATACACATATTCAAACACCCCCACACACCCTTCCCATGCCCCACCCCATGCCCACAGTAGTAGGCCATTCACGTGCTGCTGAGCAGAATGCTGTCACAGGTGTGTCTCACCAAACCAAGAGCTAGCAAAAGAGTTGCCCAGGCACAGGAAGAGCAGAAGACTCACCACCACGTACGTTTGTAGTATTATCACCTCAGGACCCACAGAGAGTTGAGTCACACAAGACCAGTGGCCTGATGGGTAAATACTTTTAATGAAAAAAGTACCCTAATGACTACAAAGTAAACACAAAATACCCTAACATCTACAAAGGAAACACAACAAATACTGATGTGCCTGTCAATAATAAAGAACTTTATTTCCAGATACTTCAATATCCCTTGCTTAAAGAAATAGATACTAGCATTGCAGGGAAATTGACATCTTTCATTGTACACTCAAAACCCTCTCTCTCCCTCTCCCTCTCCCTCTCCCTCTCCCTCTCCC
>NW_021604736.1:2091152-2125383 GCF_004785775.1 Grammomys surdaster | reverse complement strand
CTTCTCTAATTTCAGAACAGAAACTCTCACTCTAAATGTAAACCATATCAAATCCATTCTTGACACGTTATGCATCTACATAGCTGCAGATACATATAAATTTCTATAGTATTAACATGTTGTACTACTTCTAGTTTAAATAAGTAGCATTGGCTGCTAATCTTTCTTCCTCATTAGTCATCTGTCCACATTGCCATGTGAGATTATTGACTTAGCTGTGGGATTCTGGAGCACACCATTTTCGGCAATGCATCACAGTTTACTGTTCCTATGTTCTCACTTGTGAACTTTTCAATCATTGTTGGGGTTTCTTTACTGAAAATAATGTTGCAGAGGACAGTCCTTGGCATGCTGCTCTGTTGCACAAGTTTGAAATGCTTTCACTAGGATGGAAACCCAGATATCCAAAGAAGGATCCAGAGCTTAGTACTCCGGTTTTGCATAATACACACACCAAAATTTTATGCTAGACCACACTCTTCCTATTGGTCTCTGAGTTTCCTTCCCAGGCTAGTACTTCATATTAGAAAAACTGTTTATGTTCTACCAATTAATGGTTGTAAAATGTGTGTTTGTTTATATTTACAGTTCTTGGGACAATAGTGAGAGTAGGCTTTTCTTTGTTGCTTCTCAGTCACTTAGATTCCTTCTTCAAAATTTTTCTCTGTTTTTTCCTATTGGCCCACATAGCCATTTGTCTTAATCCAGTACTTTCTCTGGATCCCTTAGATACTTTGATACTCATCCCTTTTCTTTTTCACAAATACACTGTTTCTATAGGTCTACTGTGTTTCAAAGATTAGTTAAAAATTGCAGATCTGGGGCTGTAGCTCAGTGGTAGAATGATCAGTCAGAGCTCGTGTATATAAGCCTTGAGTTCAGTCCCCAGTACGGAATGACAGAACACAAAGCACAGGGATGTTAAGAAGTGTACTGATCTAGAGAGCAGAGCTCTCAAGAGGACCGGAGGAGGCTGAGGGACAAGGTCAGAATCTAGAAGTCTGATGAGGAGCCTCAGGGATGCAGAGCTGTCATGGTCTCAGCAGTACAAAGTAATGAGCTAACTAGAATAGATTTTCTTAGAACTTGACTACAATCTGAGCGTGCTCACTCCACTGAGCATTTTAAACCATGGTCTGACAATTGCTCAATCTGTGTAACTGAGTGTTGATCCCCACTTCTCAGCATGTTCCCAGGTAGCTTTGTCTTTGAAGAGAGAAGGCCACTATGCTCTGACTCATTGGCCTGGAACAATGAGTACCAAGAAGGCTTTCTACCTGAACGATGCTGCTGGAGGGTGAACAGCAGATTCCCGAGTGATTGTGCTTGATTCATGATTGAAATCATTAGACTGGTTGTCAAAACACTTATTTTACAAAAGCAGTGTTTTTACAAACTTACAATAGCTGTTTTGCTTGGGGGTGGGGTAATTCTACTTTAAATTGTAGGATGGCAATTCAATAATAATTAGCTTTAATAATTAATTATTAATAGACAGAATCCATGTGCAGCCTATAAGTGAGGGAAGGGGGTTGAATTTGATTTCCTTCTCTTCCTAATGGAAGAAATAGAGACGCTCTCATTAAGGACCATTTCACCACCATGGATGGCAAGCTTTCGGAGTAGCTCCTTCAGGGAGGTTAAGTACAATACCATTAAAGGAAAACTCCAGAGTGGCCGTCATTCTCTGAATGTAGAAGAGCTCTTCCAAGATGTAAGAGAGAGCAAGCAGGGGCATGTGAAATGGGAGGCAAAAGCTGGACACAGCTATGCCAAAAGACTGGACACTCTTGCTTTTACAACCTCACCAAACACAGAGAAGAAACAGACCAGAGAGAAAGAGGTCCTGCTACTCTCCTGACAGCTCTGCATCCTTCTCCATTTCCACACAGCCAATAGCATCATTGAAACCTGTGCCAGCTAAACCCTCCACCCTAAACGCTGAAGTAAGGGCAATAACCTCCTTTAAGGATGCTGGAACCTAAGACCACACACAATCTGCCCTCCTGTTTTAAACTTAATAATGGGCTTTAATCAATATCAATCTCTCCATGATCAAGAACAGACAAACAATACAGAATCTATTACAAAATTCTGTCAACTCAAAGGTAGATAACTCTGTAATCAAGACCTGAGGAAAGGGCATGCACTAGAAAAACTACTATATTAAATCAGCAATAAAGTTTTGATAGCTCCTGCTCTGTGCTCATAACAAAATTCAATAAGACAAGCCTTTGAGATAGAGAAGGATTAGATCTTAGTCTTATGCTGGGAAATAAAGGGTGCTAGGTAGATAGTGAAATATGAAAAACCCAATATTACTATAATTAAAACTTCATTTCGATCAGGAGCAAAAAGCACGGCTTGTATAGGAACTGTGCTGGCAGCTTAAAGAAAGAGAGGGAGCCACTCTCCCAGATCAAAGGACAGATGGACATGAGAAGCATGGGGAACCAAAATCAAAGGTGAATATAATAGAAAAGCACATGCCTGAGATGAATATCTGAATTTGCAGATCAAGGCTGTTTACCACCCAGCAAGCAAAATCATTGAAAGGCAACCAGCAGTTAGTCATAGCCGGGTTAAATATTTGTGATTCCAAAGTAAAGATGATTTCTTATGGAGAGTCAGGCAGAGAGGGTTGAGCTGTAAGGCAAAGCAGGTTACAGATAGAGGGAAAGCAGAGTTGGGTCGTCACAGCCTTCTGTGTACCAAAGGTTAAGGACAGTAACATAAAACACAACCTTCAAAATACTTGAAGATAAAATTAATTCAAATAGCAAAAATAACAAAATAAATCGCAGACATCTAAAGGTGAAAGTATTCAGAAGCAATTTTTTTAAAAAAATATATCCAAAGAGCATAAATAAGTTTTTTTTGCTTCTTAAAATGAAAATTTAGAGTAGGCATGGTGACACATATGCTTTTTATCCCAGCATTTAGAAGGCAGAGGAAGGCTGGCCTAACTCTTCATGTTTCAGGCCAGCCAGAGCTGATTCAAAAACAAGTAAACAAATAAATTAAGATTAATGATCTTTCTCCACAAAATCACCTATATTATTATTTTGTATAAATTATTATAAAACAGGAATGACATTCTAACAACCATTGAAAAGGAACGTATATCATACAAAACAAACAAACCTACAAGATTAAATCAACCTACAACCTCAGAAACACAAAGAATTGTAAGGGATCTTGGGGTGATTAGAGAAATCAGTGGGTTTCTAAATTGGTATGGAGGAGGCCTGACACAGACAGTTTTGTTTGTAATATTCATAATCACACTTAATGAAATGTAAGGATATGGGAACAGGACTGAGGAGGGGCGGCGGTTAGAGGTGACAGTGTCACATGATGAATCCCAGGAAATCCAACTCCAGAGACCAGCATCAGGGACCAGATCTGAGTTTTACTACCCAGCCCCTAAACTTATAATCTTGTTTGAGTCTATCCCAAGCCCCTAAATCCTCAGCCAATTGTATCTCCCCGCACTGTGACCCTGCCCCTGTGAAAGCCCTGCAAAATGAGGCAACAACGAAGGAGTAGGTCGGGTTATCTCACCTGTGAGGAGTTCTATGAAGATTGTGGAAGCAGCTACTGGCTTGACCTGTGTTCCTTTCTGTTGTCTCACTGGTATGTCAGGAGCCATCTTAGATATAATGTTGTGTGCAGTAGATCAGGACTCTTCGAGGTGTCACGGGATCTGTGGTGCCTCACTCTCCATCTCACTTTTTCCTTGACGAGGTTGACCTCCACATCTTCTACATAAGGATGGGAAGATTCAAATAAAGATATATGTTATTATATGGAAAGTAGGTGTTAAGGGAAAAGAGACTTCCTCTCCACCTATCACTACCAGCCTAGTGCCTGTTGTAATTAGGAGTAGTAGATCATATATAATAGTAATTTACAGGTAGCCATGTCTCCATAAGACCATCTATAACATATCAATAGCTGAATCAAATATTTTCTACAGGAAATGCCAGGAAGCTCTCGCTTGGATCTAAAGAAATCATTTAATCTTAATAAACACAAATAGGTATTTAAAAAATGTCCTGATGGCTTTTCTGAATTGAGATTAAGTTAAAGCTTACAAATGCACTTGGCTGCCACTGAGTCAATGAGTTTACATCCCTTCTGACAAGTGTTTGGCACTGAGTTTTATTTATCCAGGATGCCTTTAGTAAATAAAATTACCCCATCAGTGTCAGAGGCTAGAATTGGATTAATGTTGAGAGTCAAGATAATTTTTTTATTGTTTTCTTTTTTTTTACATTGTAATTTTTTATTGGATGTTTTATCTACATTTCATATGCTATCCCCTTACCCCATCCCCCACCCACCCAAGAACCCCCTATCCCTTCACCCCTCCTCCTGCTTTTCTGCGGATGTACCCCTACTTACCCTCCTACTCCCACCTCCCCACCCTCAAATTCCCACCCCCTGGGGCATCCAGCCATCATGAGACCAAGGATCTCTTCTCCCACCTATGCCCAGCAGGGCCCTCCACCCTTACATATACAGCTGAAGCCATGGATCCCTCCCTAAGTGCTCCCAGGCTGGTGGTTTAGACCCTGGGAGCTCTGGTTGGTTGGTATTGTTGCTCTCCTCCTGGGGCAGCAAACCCTTTCAGCTCAAACAGCCTTCACTCTAACTCCTCCATTGGGAACCCCATGATCAGTTCAATGGCTAGTTGTGAGCATCTGCCTCTGAATATGTCAGACTCTTGCAGACGTCTGAAGAGACATCTATATCAGGCTCTTATCAGCATGCACTTCCGAGTCAAGATAATTTAAGAAGTGGCAATGAATGGACATTCATTTAATCAATTTGAAATAATACACCATAAATTAAAGGTTCAGCCTCCATGTGCATGACTCTATGTCCATAGCTATTGTTGTCAGCGTATTCACTACATAAAGGGGTTGTCTATCTTTATTTTGTGTAGGTATGTTTCTGCCAATGAGAGAAATTCAGATTACTTTGTTCCAAGATGATCATTTAGAATGTAAAACATTTAATAAGCTTTAGATGCATGTGCATTTCTAAAACAGATGAATCTGTGGTATAGAGGGAAATAATACACACATATACACACAAACAAATACATATACATATACATATACATATACATATACATATACATATACATATATATATACACACACACATACATATACACATACACATGGGCTCACACACATACATATACACAAATACACACATGTGTATACACACATATACACACACCTGCCCCCAAACACATACACACACAAAAACACATACACACACATATACACACACGTGCATACACACACACACACACATCCCTAAGGAATGGAGAGATGAAAACGTCATGAATGGCCCATTACCACTGAGTTTCTAACCTATGTGAGCAGTTTCTGGTAAAATATGGCAAAAATAGACTAACCTGTTGCATGTGGACTATATGTGTCCAACGACAGCAATGAAAGTGGCCCACCCAAGCTACTGAGTAATGGCCCTTTCCATTAAAACTATGATTTTATTAATGACTATCATATTTGTTGTTTTTTACCGTGAGCATTACCACAGTTTGACAAGGTTCTTAGGTGTCATCTGAGGAGCATTTCTTTTTATTTCTCTAAAAGGTGGTAAGATGAATAGAAGAAATAGATGATGAGTACCAGACCGAGAACCTGCCACACAAGTGAAGCAAAGCCCTGGCTGAATGACTGGGATTAGCGTTTATTGAGTGTCTTCTATCTGACAGGCGTGCCAGGTCCTGTTGTCATCATCCCTGCTAATCCTCAGGCCATGGTGGCTCCTAAAACTCCTGTTTTCCAATAAGGAAGCAAAGGTTCATAGAAAGTAACGTAATTCCCTGTCAACTGGTTGATTCTCTAACATTTTACTCCAGATTCACTCCACTGTAAATTCCAACTCATTCACTATGCTTATGCCTAAACAGAGGACACTGAAAAATACACACAGACTTCATTTGTAAGCTTTAGGCACTCTCAGCTCAACAGTGAGCAGCAACACAGTAACTCATACTTCAACAGTCTCTTTGCACTGAAATCTCTAGTGAAAAATGACTAAAGATTTTAAGTTGACTTTAACATCAATATTACTGTAAGCTCCTGTTTTGCACAATCAAAGAAGCTGGAGATCCGAAGGACCTCAGACTCTATTTTAATCCTGGTGGTTGTCTTGTTTGTGGAAAGTGATAACAGAAAAGATGGAGGGGGAGGAGGAAGGGGAGGAGGAAGAAGAGGAGGAGGAAGAAAAGTTGAACTTTCTAAATCATGAGTGAGGAACTGAATATGGGACTGGGGACTGGTTGTGGAGGGTTTTTGTTTTTGTTTTGTTTTTGTTTTTTTGTATTTTGTTTTTTGTTTTTTGTTTTCTGAGACAGGGTTTTGCTATGTAGCATTGGATGCCCAGGAACTCACTTTGTAAATTAGGCTGGCCTGAAATCCACAGAGATCTGCCTGTCTCTGACTCCCATATGCTAGAATTAAAGGTGTGTGCCACAATCACTCAGATGGTACTGGAGTTTTAACCTCCAGTGCTGCAAAGGAATAAACTGTCATGGCTCTAAGCCGTTACATTTGTGTAAGCTTGCTACAGTGACAAAAATGGAATAGCAGGAGCCAGGACTGAACTGTTTACTTAAGCATGTTTTCTTCAGAACAATCCTCTTAAGAGAAATTATTCTTTCTTTTTTTAAAAAAAATGATTTTTTATTTTATGTATATAAGTTCACCATTGCTCTCTTCAGACACACCAGAAGAGGGTATCAGACTCCATTATAGATGATTGTGAGCCACCATGTGGTTGCTGGGAATGGAACTCAGGACCTCTGGAAAAGCAGTCAGTGTTCTTAACCACAGAGCCATCTCTCCAGGACAAGAAGTGATTCTTAGAGGCAGCTCATGGCATGACTTTGTAGTTGGCTAAATTTGTAATATGAATCAGGAACAAAAATCTCTTTCCTGACACCACAGTCACATGGCAGGTTCCAGGTTAACCATGGCTCTTTGTCCACTTATCTAGACAGGAAATGGCTGATTTTTAAACCTGGGCTCCCCTCTAACTTCAGACTCACATTTCAGATTTCCTGCTGGCTGCGCATCTCCCCTGGGATGTCCTACTACATCCAGGCTTCATAAACCGTGTCCAGTTCCATCATCTCTTATGAGAAGTATTGCCATCCCTGTCCTACAACACCTGATACCCTGGCCTGCTTACAAAGATCGTATCTCTGTCTCCTGATCCTCATTATTTATCTCTTGACTGGCCCTGTATCATCAACTGAACCCAAGTGTTAGAGCAGCTCTCTGGGATCATTTTATGTTGAATAAATGACTAGCATCTTCGCTCACTTAACCTGCCAACTTAAAGTCCCAAGGCTCCTACCTCAATGCTAGTGATACCTTCATGACTTTGAGCTTCAGTCTCCAATGAAGATGCTACAACTCTGGAAATAGATCTTTTAAATGGGACCATTACAATGATGTAACTGCATTGACTTTCCTATGTAAAGTTGTTACACACCAAAAAAATTCCCCATATATTCCTTCCTATGCTTTCTTTTACTACATGTCTTTGTCTCATGATCTGATACTGCTTCTCTTAGTGAGGATGTTTGCTGAACCATCAGCAAACATTGTTTCTCTATATTTGCTTCATTGCTCCTGAAAGGACAATTTCTCTAGTACCTGTATGTGGAAAGATACTTTGCCTTTGAAATGTGCATCTTGTCAAAGGAAGGGGGAGTGCAGGGATCCACTTCCTTTTATCTCTATTATAAGTCAGACCAACACTCTCTCCTATAACTAGAATATGGTGGAAAGGGTTTTCTCTCCTCCTCTCCCCTCCTCTCCCTCTTATCTTCTCTTTCCCTCCTCTCTCCTCCCGTCCCCTTCTCTTCGCTCCCCTCCTATCTTCCTTTCTCTTCCTTCATTTATCTCTGTCTCTCTTTCTGTCTCTGTTTCTCCCTATGTCTCTCTATGTATCTTCCTCTCTATATCATGTCTTTCTCTCTGTCTTTGTCAGTCTCTCTCTCTCTCTCTCTCTCTCTCTCTCTCTCTCTCTCTCTCTCTCCTCTCTCTCATCTACAGGGATGCCCCTGAGTCTAGGAACTGAGGCTTCCTGCCCTGGGAGTGAGTCATACTGAAAACTCACCATCCATCTCCAACAATCCCTCAGATGTCAGGAGCTCAGAAGCCCAAGCTGACATTTCCTTGGTAACTTTATGGGAGACATTTCCTTGGTAACTTTATGGGAGAGCCTTATCCAGAAGTATCTAGCTAAGGCACTCTCCAAGGCCTAATTCAGAGAAACTGTGAAATAATAAATGTTTCTCTTTGAAGCCATGGGATTTTAGGATAAATTGGTTATATATCAGTAGGTAATGATAAGTCTTTTGTTGTTGTTTTACAATATTTGTTATTTTGAAATTATAATTACATCATTTCCTCCTTCTCTTTCCTGCCTCTAACCCTTCCCATGTTCCCACCCCTTGTTATCTCTCAAATTTATCATCTCTCTTTTTTAATTGTTGACAGCTCTATATCTTCATAAACATATAAATAGACTTTGCTCCATCTGTATATGTTACAGGTATATATATGATCTCAGGAATGCCTACTTGGTATTGAAGAACAAGTTGGTGTGTTCTTCCCTGAAGAAGACTATTTCTCTCATTCTCAGCATTGATTAGTTACCTGTAATTCTTGACTAGAAGGGGTTTCCCCTTTCTGTGTTATCATATGTCTAATGGTAACTTCCATGGTCAGGGATCTCTCTCTCTCTCTCTCTCTCTCTCTCTCTCTCATGTATTTAGCATGTTGGATATGGACCTGTGGCTCTAGATGAAAGGTTGCATTCATAATCTTGGTACCTGCTCTTATACTAACTATTGTCTCAGGCAAAGAAAAAATATTAAATAAGCAATTATACCTAATTACTTAATTGTCATGATGATATGGTATATGATAAAAAGCAATGGGGAAATATGAGGACTAACTAACATCTGCTATAGCAGAATTAAACAGACTTGTAGGAATGGAGGCATCCTTATGTAGTGGATAAGAACTGTGAAGAGTAAGCATAGGACTCGGTATGTAACTCCCTTACCTAGCTGACTCTCGGTTTCCACAGTGATATTCTGGGAATGGGTTACTAATGTGTTAAGACATGATGTATTCAGAGCAACATTGGGTACATGGCATGTGCTCAATTAAAACCAGAGATCATGTTTTGAGTCTCTCTGCTTGATAAATGCGCTTTTGGATTCTAAACCAGCATCGTTCTAAGTCCTAGCTATAGCTAATGAGAAGTATGAATTCTGTGCCCTGTGTTGTTAACCCAATGACCTATGAAGCTACCTTCTCAGAATGCAATTTTAAGATGACACACCAGATTAATATCTAGAGCTGAGGGCTTTTGGAATGGTAGAGAAGGAAGTATAGTGAGGTGGTCCTTAGAGAAACTTTTCTGTCACACAAGCTCAGGAACACAAACATCACAAATTCTTCACCTTCAAAGTCTTACAATTCATACAGTATTTTAGTCTTAAACAACTTAAACCTCTCACATACCAGGACCTTTACATCCAGACCCAGTGAAAGGCTCTTTTCCTTGCATTGTTCTGCTTTTCTGTAAGCGTGATAAAATGCAGTAGGGTGGCCGCAGAAAACAAAACCAAAGAACTAGTTGGGAATATTTTCATCTACACTGATAATCTGAGATGCATTTCAAAAAGACCCACCAGCCTCACAGCCGGTGGATGTATATTCACTACTGGTACTGTGTAAGTAACATGGCGGTAAACAGCATCTCCTAACTCAGGGAACAACATCCATTCAATAGTCTAGAGTTGGTACCCGTGGTTGCAGCTGCAAGATTAAGACACACACACAAGAGAAAAACTAGAAGTGACAAATCCACGCTAGCACATCTTGTTATCAAACTTAGCAGTTGTGCATGGTTTGAACCGGGTCAATTGTCTTTCACTTGGTTTTGCTCTAGCTGTCAGCTCTGCTGAACTTACAATTTGGAGACGTGATTAATATCCTGAGTGTGTTGGCTGGTCTTATGTCAACTTGACATGCAAGCTAGAGGTATCTGAAGGGAGGGAATTTAATTGAGAAAATGCCTCCATAAGATCCAGCTATGAGGCATTTTCTTAATTTGTTATCGTTAGAGAAAGGCCAAGCCAATTCTGGGGAGTGTCATCTATGGGCTAGTCCTGGGTTCTAAAAGGAAGCTAGCTGAGCAAGGCATGGGAAACAAGCAAACAGCATCCCTACATGCTCCTGTATGAGCTCCTGCTTCCAGGTTCCTGCCCTGTTTGGGTTCCTGTCCTGATTTCCTTCAATGATCAACAGCAATGTGAAAGTGTAAGCTGAGTAAATCCTCCCCAACTTGCTTTTTGGTCATGGTGTATTGTCAGAGCAATAGTAATCCTAATACACCAGGAGAAACAGAAGCTCAGGTATGAGCTAAGGCTCTAATTTGCTGGCTTTCCCCATTTGTGTGGGTTTCTGCCTTCTTGCCTGTTACCTTCCCTGGTATCGGACATTTTTTGATGTATAGCAAATCTTCCTTCCTGTGTGATCCCAAATGATTATTCTTGATGGGAACAGGGAAATATCACTGGTTTTCTGTTCAAAACAATTTCCAGATGAACACTCCTGACTTGCATATGGAGCTGTGTGACAGGCTTTCCCAGGCATTTTTGGCACCAGTGAGTTGACTAAAATGATGTTGAGACCGTCAGATGCATTGTGGCATCAGCTGAAATTAACCACACCACCAAACTTGACATGCAAAATGAACACAATTTATTAGCTTTCTCACTTCAGGAGAGCAGAAATTCTTTTTAAGAGATCAGAGATTTCAGGACTGGAGAGATGGTTCAGCAAGTCAAGAACACCTGCTGTTCTTGCAGAAGATCCACAGGGCTCACTACTCACTACAGCTCCAATTCAAGGGGGGTTTAACTCCCCGTTTTGGCTTCTGTGGGAACTGCACATGTGTAGTACACTTTCACCACATACAAGCAAACACACTTGTAAAATAAAATATTTTAAAAGAAATTGAAGATTTCTTTGGGCAGACTCTACAGGTAATTTTTAATTAAGTTTAAATTTCCTTGTCTAGGTTATTCCCTAGAAACAGAATTAAAAGCTGTCAAGAAACTTTCTTCCCAGGATACTCTGCATATCTTGGTGTTCATAGCCATGTTTCTCAGATAAAAATATTAACAGAATATTTAGGTAGTCCTAACAAGCTTGACTTGGCCACCTATCTTCTCTAGGATAATTAAACAAACAAATAATGGCACGAACTATACACACACACACACACGCACACGCACACGCACACGCACATGCACATGCACACGCACACGCACACGCACACGCACATGCACACACACACACACACGCACACGCACACATACATATACATATGTATGCTTAATTCAATCTGGCCACATTGGGACTGATGACAAGAGATTCATTGACTGTCCCCTGGCAAGACAGGCTGGAGGGAGAAATGGTCACTCAGTTAAAAGTACTTGCTGCTATCCCAGAGGACCTGAGCTAAGTTCTAGCAGTCATAACTAGGGCATACAACCTCCTGTAATTCTAGTTCCAAATGATCTCACACCTTCTTCTGGCTTCTTCAAGTACCTGCACACACATAACATAAATAAAGGTAAAATAAATAAATATTTTTAAAGACTGCTCCTCCTAAAGAAATAGAAATTTAAGTTAGAATAAATAAGAATGAAGGATTAGAGTACAGAGTAGATTTGAACCTCAGGTTACATGCAGCTAGCCCTAAAAGAACAGAACCCAGAAGCCAGGAATTATTTCTTCCTGATCCTGGAAGAGTTGCCCCAGCAATATCATCCTGGTTTTAACAGTAGCAACAGCTGAATCACATGTATATTTTCCTAACACATGTGAAAAGAGCTTTGTTGCATCCTCATCAACATACCATCCCAAGCATCTGCTGGCCAATGCCTTCTCAGAAGTCTAACCAACTAAGAGGATCCTTCCTTAGAGCATGGGGAAGACTGACAATATCATGACTCAGAGTCTGAGACTCTGCCCTAGAGATAACCTGCAAGGTTCCAAGATGTACTTGGTACATCCAGCTCTTCCTGTGGATCTTCCAGCCCTTAAGTGAAACTACTGCTCCCAAGAGTAAGCCACAGCTTTGAAGTTTTCTTTTCTCATATTTTTTTATGTACTTGGCAACTTTAGGCCTAGTTAACAATTCTTTATGTTGTTAATTTTAGCTCAAATACATAGTGGTTTTCTGTTTCCCTGGGAACTTGAATGATACAGGTGTCTATTATTTATTGATATGATCTCTGAAGGCTTCAGAGCTTCCATGAAAACACTTTGGTAAATCAGACGTACAACACAATTGGGATAATTGTGATCAACATATGATGAAGGTCTACACACTACACAACATGGAGAAATATTTATTACAGCTCCCTTGTTCACTGGCCACAACAGTCCTCCGAGACCTGTGTTACAGCCACCTTAGCCTTACAGAGGCAAAAACTGAGGTATAAGGAAATGTCATGCCCTACACAAGGTGGGAAGCAAATAAGCCATAGGACACAAGATTCAGTCTGCTCCTGGTTCTCATCTTTATTTCTTTCAGTCAGCTAGCACAGCTCTTCAGTATGAAGGAATAGGTATTCAGCTTCACAGAAGCTCCCCTCAGACCAAGACAGTGGAGACCAAGGCTTTGTTTTGGCTCTAAATGCCCAATGTGGTAAGAAATACACAGTAAATGTTTGAATTGAAACTTGAAGCTTGAAAGAGTAGATTCAGGACTTGAAAGACTCTAGTGAAAAGAAATTAAGTCCTCAAGCTATCTTGGGGCGTCTAATTAAAATGGCTTTGAAAACAGATACAGGGCATGGCATCTAAATAGAAGGACTGTAACGGAGGAGAGGAAAATCTACATGAGATGCTCTGTATGCAGTACCTGAGTGAGTTCTCCGAAACTGGCATCAGCCTAGGAAAGATGGAGCTGAATCCATTGAGAAAAAAATGAGTGCTGTGGCCAGAAGCTACAAAAGGTGGAAAGCTGGGACCCATATTAGCTTGAGGACACATAACTTGCCTAAGCCAACTATAATTTTTATCCTGAGATGTCCTCATATTTAAAGCAGTAATTTGTCTGCTTTAATAGGGTCATACAAGGAACTCTTTGCACTCACTTTATTGGGAAATAAACCATAATTCCTGGAAAGTACTAGCAGTTTCTGAAACTGTAGTAACATTGGCAGAAGTCTTTCAATTAAAGATTACCAGGGGCTTAGCCCACTTCCAATGCACATTTCATCCAGAGAACAGTACAGACCCTAGGCAGGCCTTATTATTACACCACCAATATGTATTATAGTTGGGAGTTTAAACACTACATCTGAAACATGAGTGCCATGGAGAATCAACAAACCTACTCCACTTTTCCTATGATAACATGTATAACAAAATATTTATTGAAAAATGAAAAATAGAATTAGTTTAGGACATTGTGGAGCATTCTCTGATGATGCACAAGTGAAGTCACTCTGCATTTATTTCCGTCCCTCTTATATTTGTCCCTTCGGTATTACTCAGTTCAGAAGAGTCACATGGTTTGGGCAGATGTTTGCTTGGAGCCTTGAAGTGTTGGGGATTTCCAAACAGAACTTCTAAGTATAAAAGACTGCTGTATTGGATTGATTTTCTGGGGAGTTTTTTCAATACAAAAAAATTCTCCTTTGTTTGTTTTGAGACAGAGTATCACTAGATAGCTCTGGCTAGCCTATGACTTCCAATGTAGACTAGGCAGGCCTCTAACTCACAGATATCTGCTTATATCTACCTCCTGAGGGCTTAGATAGATAGGTAGGTAGATAGATAGATAGATAGATAGATAGATAGATAGATAGATAGATACCGATATATATATCCAATAAGCTACAAATCTCTCTGTTATTAATTCTTTATTTATACTCCCAATAGAAGTACATGATTCAATAAACATCACTGTGGCCAAGACTCACCCAGTTGGCACAGGTAACTTTATTCTATACCACACCCTTTCCATACTGTTCTCCAGCTATAATGTGCATTGGAAGTGGGCTTTCATTTGGTTAAGTATTGGGTTATAAAATCTCCAGTAGCCTAATAAAGACTGAGAGTTAATTAGCTCTTAAAAATCTCCTTGGAGGTCTTCCTTGTTCCAATGTGATGGCATGAGTCTTCAAAGTTATGAAATCTACAGTCCACACATTATTTGGTTTTCCAACTAAATTTGAATATTTAGCTAGATGGGAACAATAAGCCCAATTATTATTCTCACCTTGAACCATTTCTCCAGAGAAAGAGCAAATGCCTAGCATCAGCCATTCGTTCCTTGTCCCTCCTGTCAGTTATCTTAAGCGTGTGTTTCAAAAACATGTTAGTTCATGCTCTACCCAATGGCCCTTCAGAGTTATTCATCAACTCACATATCAAAAAGTACCCTGCTTTGTAATAACCATTAAGTAAACTATACTTATTGACTAGCTTAAAAATACATTTGGAGAAATTCTGCCAACTTTAATAACTTAAATACAAAAGTCATAATTAGCATGATTCCTCCCTTTGTTCTCATTTGCAACAGCAACAACTTCAAGATGTCAAAAGTCAGACCCCTAAAATTACCCATTATTAAAATAACTGTTCTTTAAAGTCTATAAAGTACATTAGGCTACAGTGTGTAAGTATGTGTATTTACAGAGTGAATAAGGCCAATGTTGGCAAGGGCTGGGGAAAATACTCATTAGCCTCCTCACCCTAATTGTCCATGATTGTGTAATGGTGTGACATTGTTTACCAAATTACACATTTGTTCTGAAGTTGTCAATTAGAAACTTTCATATTAGGTAAACAAATTGTTTTCCGAGAAGATGCTGTCTTCGTAAACCACTTGTTATGAAAAATAAAATAATCTCAAATTGCCAGTTTCATATTGTGATGATCTCTGAGTTTCCATTTGGGGTCAAATTGCCACATAAATGTACTTCAGCCCAGACTCCAACTCCTTACCCCCTAGCACACACACTCAGTTATACAGACCCAGTGCCATCCTTCACTGGGGAATAGCCCTTTGATAGGTGTATTAGGCTTTTGCTGCTGTGAACAGACATCATGACCAAGGCAAGTCTTATAAAGGACAATATTTAATTGGGGCTGGCTTACAAGTTCAGAGGTTCAGTCCAGTATCATCAATGCAGGAATATGGCAGCATCCAGGATGGCATAGTACAGGAGGAACTCAGAGTTCTACATCTTCATCTGAAGGCTGCTAGCAAAATACTGGCTCCCAGACTTCTAGGACAAGAGTATTAAAGTCCATACCCACAAGACCACACATACTCCAACAAGGCCTCACCTCCCAATAGTGCCACTCCCTGGGCCAAGCTCATACAATCCATTAGAGTATGCATGGTGTTACTAAGACAATTTCCAGTCTGCTATTGCTTAAATGGAATGGTTTGAGTTTGACACTTCTTCATGGTTTGCTTAAAATAGAATGAACAAAGAACAATCAAGGGGAACAAAGGAAATATTGGAGAAAAAATGCAAACATGGCTGCTGAATTAACGATGTTTCATAAACACGACTGAGCCTGTCTTAGGTTGTTCTGACAAGAATTCCTTCCTTACCCATTGTAGAATATGCATTATCAAAAGCAATGCACTTCTGTCTTAGGTTGGTAAGGCTCTGTGCAGAATCTTACCCTTCCTTGACTTTCCAGACTGTTAATTTCATAATTCTGTCTGGGGTCCATTTCTCACTTTTAAGTCATGGCTGCCAACATGTTGAGGAATCATTCAGTGAACCTTGTCATTGTAACCTCTCCATTTTATGAATGAGAAGACAAGCTCAGACAAAATCTATGCTAAATCATTTATAACAAGTGTCTTAAGTCTGAATCCAAGTTAAATAAAACTAAATATTGTTCTCTGGGTAGTGATCTTGGTAGAAACAAAATGGTACCCAAATGTGTTTGTAGATCTGGTTGTGCTTAGTACAACTTGTAAATAAGGATTTTTTGACTTACTATTTTTTTAATACTTGTTTTTCCTGTTTTCTCCAATATTCCATGAATAAGATATTGGGAGTGGTGGTAGTCCATCATTGCATTCCCAGTGTGTAGCACATAGAGAGTGCTCAGGAAATATGTTTCAGCTGTATCAGGTGTTCAGTGTCCCTCATTAGCTTTTGTAGGGGCACTGTCTAAGACAATAGATGAACAGACTAATTCCATATCTATTGATTCTCTGCCATTTTAATCCTATGCCTAACTAATGGTGAGTATCTTTTTTAAGCTAACCAGAACCAACTGCTTTCAAATCAGCTAAAAATGTTTCCAAGTAGAATAGCAAACATTGAACTTTAACTACATGTCTGAAGATCTAGATGGTATAAATTGCCATGACTTCATTCTGAGACTAGATTTTATCATGTGCCCAGATTTACAAAAACTGTAAATTGGGATTTACAGAGGTTACATTAATTGTCCTAGAAGAAAAAATTTACCCAGAATGGAAAGGTTAAAGCATAACCTTTTAGAGCAGTCTAGAAGCCTGACTAGAAATGAAGGCAAACTCAGGAATGTGGGAATTTTACCTCCCTGAGGTGAGAATCATAGTACCCTATTCCTGTTCCCATTGCTGTCTCCGGATGACCTAGGATGTACCTTAAGTCCTCACTTGTGAGGCACCTACAATTCTCCACTCCAGATTGTTTGATGCCAAGACTGCCTTCAGGATGAGGCCTCAAGTCTTCCTTCCCACAAAGAAGTATTTGGATGGTAGTGGCAGAAACCATAGAATCCTCAAAGAATTTCTAAATTGGCACCATCTTTCTTTCCACTGTGTTTTCTTGCCCGGAATCCTGTGTCATGAGGAAAATACTCTACCAGAACTCATTCTACAAGTTCTGCTTGTGGAGAAAACACAAAAATATTCCACTCTTAAAGACACAGGCCTCTACACATAATCATCCAAACTCTTCTGCTAGAGAATAAAGGAAGCCATTCTTAGTTTCTGATGATTAAGAGACCTACAGCATCCATACCCTCATAAACAAAGCTCACAACCATGCTTACTTGCAAATCAGAAAGTAACCATCACAGACCAGTGATTTTCTCACCATCCACCAAACTAAAGGCAGAGGCTTATGATAACTGAGTATTAGTCATGATACCATGTGCTGACTGGTCTTGGCTTCATGGTTTAATTTGGTTATGGTTTGTTTTACTTTTATTTTTTCTTACATATTCCTTATGTTGGTTCTCTTATTCATTCATAGGAAGATAGGAACTAGGCTGCCATGTGGAGGATGATTTCACCCATCCCCACTGTTCCACTTTCATTGTTACCCACCAGGTCTCTGCAGAAGTGTTATTTCCTGCTAGAAGAGATATCTGATTCCTAGCCTAGATCTGTCCCTTTATACTCTGAACCTTATTATTATAATCTTTATCTGGTTTGTTGTTCATTTCGCTCACAAGTTATGAATGTCATAAGGGAGGCTCCAGATCCCAGAGAACCAACACAAGGATTAGGAATAAGTAAGAAAAAAATAAAAAAACCCCAACCATAATCAAACTAAACTACGAATCCCAGACCAGTTAACACATGGAATCACCATATTCTGTAAAATAGACACACTTTACATGTAATGTGTCCCCTTTAGTTCAATGAGTAAATGACCACATCAAACCCTATTTGAATGTTCAGAGTTGTCACTTCTCCCAACCCCAAGCATCTTGAATGTTTCCTGAGTGCTTTTTAAAACAATTTCTTTTAATTTTTGAAGTAGTAATAAAACCACATGATTCTCCCTTTTCTACCCAAAACCCTCCCATATGCCCTTCCTTGAACTTTTTCAAATCCATGTCCTCTTTTTACATTAATTATTGCTACATGAATATATGTTTTTATTTCTAAATACACAAGTACAACTTTCTCAGTCTGCTTAATGTTACTTGTAATGTAACATTTTCAGGGTTGACCACCGGGTACCAGATAACAAGTTTGATGTACTCTTCCCTGGGGAAGACTATTTCTCCACTCTCAGCATTTCTTTGTTGCCTGTAGTTCTTTATTTAGGGCAGAAGCCTCCAGACTTCCCGCTTCCACATTAGCATGCCTGTTGTCTTTGTGGAGCTCATGTTTAGGCAGCCATATTGGTGAAACTTCTGAGGTATAAATTCTGACATTCCTACAAGATAATTCCTCACAGCAACAATCCTTGAGCTTTAGGTACAGGTTGTGTTATAGATGTATCTGTTGAGACTGGTCTCCACAACTCTGTGTTTTGACTGGTTGGAGTTTTCTGTTTTCTAGGTTCTTGAAAACAGACCTCCACAAACCAAAAGAAAAGAATGGAATACTACCTGGATATCCCCAAAATAGTACAAATCTCTCTATTCTAAATTACAAATTACAAATAAAATTTGTTTATGAGGGTGCGGATATCATATGTAAAATTCCTTAGGTTACCAATCAATTAAATTGATTTGCTATCTAAATAGGAAAACTTGTCTTTGATAAAGTTATGTTTTTAAAAACCTAATTTTCCCTACCAGCAGGAAGTTTCAAGAGAACAAGGACAGTTATAGCTAAAATTGTATGTTCCTGTGGTCCTTGAAGCTAGCTCAATCCATAAAGTTCTTCCCAGAGAAGCTTGAGAACTAGAGTTTGATCCCAGCATCTACAAACAAAGCTAGGCATGGGAGCATATGCTTATAGTGCCATTATTGGTAATTGAGAAAGCAGAGATAGGGGTATCTCTGGGGCTCACTGGCCAGCCAACCTAGCTTTCTGAGGAGAACTAGGTTCCAGTAAGAGACTCAGTGTAACAAAACAAGGTAGATAACTCCTAAGGAAAAACACTAAACGTTGATTTCTCCCCCCCCACACGCATACACATATGTACATGAACATGCATGTGCACATGTGCGCATGCATGCACACACACACACACACACACACATAACTTGTTTCCATAAGCTGAATGCTGAATTTCATAGTTTCCAGCTTTGCCTCCAGAAATGACCAGGAACCATTTAACTTGCTGCTCATGTAGACAAGTGTCACACTTTGCCTTAGGAAGTGCGAGATCTTATGGAGAGGTGATTTGTCATTTGTCTTGGATAATTTCAACCAACCTATTGACATTTTTTTTGTTAAGAATATTATCTTTAAAAGACTCAATACAAAAGATGAAGTTAAGGAGAACAAACGTTTCTTAGCCACCACAAGACTCAGGTGTGTTACCTTTCTTTTATTGGGAACATTTAGATATGCAGATAGCATCTTTAATCTTTATATCATCAGTCTTACTTTTAGTCCTTATTGCCTTCTAAATGTGATGTCTGGTTGCTACTGGAATATTTTTTCTAACTTATTTATTCCAGTTGAAATTGTCTTTAAAATCCATCGTGAAAAATCCAATTAAGTTAATGTCAGTGAACTGCATGTGTAATTCTATCAAAGCAGTCAGTTGTGCATATCAATTGCTAACACAGGGATAAAAGCTGGAGACACATATGTGAATCTCATAGCACCTAATTGGGATACACCTATGCAGGTGTTTCTATTAAGCATTTTCACCAGTATCCTGGCTTGGTTGTCATATCTTTTTTTTTCCTGATGCTTATTTTTCCTCTCTCTATCTCTCCAGGATGCCTATGATATCTTGCCCTATTCTTTGAGGATAGGAGAGTTTAGAGTTTTATATTTGGAGAGAGAGAGAGAGAGAGAGAGAGAGAGAGAGAGAGAGAGAGAGAGATCATTTTTATTGTAAGTAGATTCTTCTCTGATACAATACAGAATATCCTGACCACAGTTTCCCCTTTTTCCACTTCTCCAAGCTGTCCTCACTTCTGCTCTCCCCCAGATCTGTTTCTCCTCTGTTTCCCTTCATTAAAGACAGGGTCTTCAAGAGACAGTAACCAAGCATGACAAAACAAGACACAAGAAAATAAGGCAAAAGCCCTCACATCAAGGCTGGACAAGGCAACCCAATAGGAGGAAAAGAGTCCCAAGAGCAGGCAAAAGAGTCAGAGACACCCCTGCCTCCACAGTTAGGAATCCTACAAAAACAACAAGCTAACAGCCATAACATATATAAAGAGGACCTGGTGCAGACCCATGCAAGCCCTGTGCTTGTCCCTTTAGTCTCTGTGAGCCCATACTCGCAGGCTTAGTTGATTCAGTGGGCCATGTTCTCCTAGTGTCTTCAATCTCTCTGACTCCTATAAGTTTCAAGGCAAGGGAGCTGATGGGCACCTCCAATTCAGCCTCTCTCTCTCTCTCTCTCTCTCTCTCTCTCTCTCTCTCTCTCTCTCTCTCTCTCTCTCCATAATGTCTAGCTGTGCACCTCTGCACCGGCTCACATCTGCTGCTGGATCCCTACTTGTACTTTGAAAAAATATATATCTATATCTCAGAAGCATTACTATTGGAACACATGGGATTGTGGGGAAATTGTCTTTTCAAGTCCCTGCAGCGTTTCTAGCAACTAAAACATCTTCTAGTACAATCTAATATTCTATAGAGATTCAGTAATATTATTTCATGAAGAAAGGAATAGATAGACTAGCTACAAGGCTGAGGAGTGGAAATTATCTTTCTCAAGGACTTCATAAATGTGTCAAACATGAAATGAGTGAGTACCTTTCACCATTGCCTGTCATTTACTAGCTGAACAGACTAGATTACAGGTTCTGATGGAAGGATAAATTACCATTAAACATGTAGCCTTTCCTTGGCCTGAAATTTTTAGATAAAAGGCAGGAAAGAGAATGGATTTCAATTCCAGATCCACTTTAGAAGGAAGGGCTTACAAAGCCCTAGAGCTGGTCCTTGACCTATTTTAATTTGCTCTTACACAGTTTAATTTCCATTTATTAATAGCCAAGGCACGAACAAAGGCAGAGTTCTGGCTTTCAGAAATGAACCCCTGAGCTTCAGCCAAAGCTCTCACCTCAGATGAATCCACCAGAGCAGTACCGTGTCTCCTCACTCTTCATTACAATATGGCTAAGGACAGAGGCCAGTGACAAGTTTGTCCAGACTGCTAATGGTTGTCTTCTGGAGTTGATGGTGTAAGCTGTGGAATAATAGTTTAAAAGATAAAATCTGAGCCAAAAATGCAATACTTTATTTGATCTATTTTACAAAATGAATTAGCAACCAATAAAGAAATTCAAGAGACTGTAAAGCCCTAGTGTGTCCTCTTCCTCCTCCTCCTCTTCCTCCTCCTTCTCCTCCTCCTCTTCCTTCTCCTCCTCCTCTTCCTTCTCCTCCTCCTCCTCCTTCCCTTCCTCCTCCCTGGACCTCTCCTCCTCATTTCTTCCTCCACCCTCTATCTGTTTCTCCTCTCCTCTCCCCTTCTTTCACCTCTCCTTTCTCTTTCTCTTCAATTCTTCCCTGGATACTCTTGTCCTTGTTTTTTAAAAAAAATAGAGAGAGAGAGAGATAGCAACCCTGGTTCTAAAAGTCCCAAATTGCCACAGCAATGACTGATGTCAAAGAACCAATCACAGTAGTCTACCCTTGTGTTGCTAAAATTCATTCCCTGCAATACCTACTCCTCATTCCAGATTCTAACAACAAACCAATGTGTGATTCCACCAAAGTTCACTCCAGGAAAAATTTTACTAGGCTTACTTACAGAACAATGGGAGAAATGTTACAGGCAAGTGCATGGGTCACCTTAAAACAGCCACACTCGAAGTTCTGTACCCAGAATAAATAATTCTGTGTAGAAGTGGCTGTGTAAAAGTGTTCTTTCTAAGTACTTCCCAATCTCTATGCTAAGCCTTCTCAAAGATCTACCTATAATTAGGACAGAGTTGCTTACAACTCTTTGCAGGGATAGCTGGATTCTTAGGTGAGTATCCCATAATCTTTTACACTCCTTCCTTCCAAAAGAGACTGTCAATGGTCAGCAAAAACAGCTGTTGTGATCCTTAGAGCACAGGAGCAGCCAAACTCCTGAAGACGGCAGCATTTGGGCTTGGAGGATAACTTTGGACAAAATCTTGTTTGATGTTGCAGTTGCCCACAGTCAGTTGGCATCATCAAGGACTGATAACATTTTAGTCATACTCTGATGCCATCTCACTTGTAGACACTGGGTTATTTTACAACATCCCAGCAAGACAGCAAATTCAGATAATGTAAGATATTTTGAGAGTCCATGTCTGTGTAGTTATTATAACTTGTTTTTGTAATCATTCTACTACTGATTATTCTTAATTTTCTCACTATACCCAATTTATGAATGGTATCAGCCCTCTTGCTGAGTTTTATCCATTTTTCTCCAGGAATGTGTGTTGTTGTAAGTAATTAAAAATGACCACAGGTCAAGTCGACTATCTAAGCTGTGGATCTGCCTAGCTAAGCACCATGTTCCATGGCCAGAGATCACGTGAGTGCTGCAGTTAGAAACGGCCAGCCAGAAACACCAGCCCTGCCACCCACGAAACTTCAGCATGGGAGATGGCTCTGCCAATCTTCCATGCTGTCTCCGCAAGGCTGGGCATTGTCCAGATCATCCCGCCATCCACATGGGCCCAGGAAGGAAAATGAGACACTAATGCTTAAATTATCCAAAAGCTGATGTATTTGGTAATGATCAGTAACAAGATGCCCATACAATCATGAGTGTAACCCAATATCCAACCTAGATATACCAACTACCTTTGACTGCTACAGACACATGTACATCCGCTTCCATATTCCTCTTTCTCTCCTTCCTCTCTCCTAGCTCCTCCTCTTCCTTCTCCTCCTCTCCTCCTTACTCCTCCTCTTCCCCTCCTTACTCCTCCCACCTTAGCTCCTCCTACAAATGTTGACATGTTCTAGCTGAGACTCTGTCTCTATTATTCTGAATCCACTGTCTAATTTCACTTAGCGGACTTAGAACTTCCAGACTCTCAGTAACTGTGAGGTCCCTAGGACTAGGTTGGGATCAGCAAAGAAGTAGCTGAGGGCTCAGTCATTTCTCTGAGTGTGAGTGCTGTTAATAGGGCTTCCTGATAAACCTAGCTGAGTGACTCCTTGAAACATGTTTAACATGAATGTAAGTGATAAGCTTGTAGCAAAAGAGAAAAACCAAGTGCAATATTAAGAGAAGAGAAAGATCAGGTTTCTTGAGGTACTGTCTACCTTTATTCAAGCATGGATTCTCACAGGTATCCCTGTGTTCTCATTCTCTCTCTCTCTCTCTGTCTCTGTCTCTCTGTCTCTGTCTCTGTCTCTGTCTCTCTCTCTCTCTCTCTCTCTCTCTCTCTTGCACATACACACACACACACACACACACACGGCTGTATACTCTAGTGAGAATTCTGGAATTTAGGTTTCTTTAAAAAAAACACAAATATTGTAAGAATGCGCTTTTGTTTTAGTCCCAGGTGTGAAGATGCAGGACTGCATCAACAGTCTATGGCTGCGGACAATAATTTTCCTTGTGCTTCTACAGAAGCATGGTTTTGACAGCTGAAGATATTTTATAATTTCTGCAATTGTGCTATATTTGGAATTCTGAGATCTTTTCAGTAGGTATGCATTTATGTAAGGGCCCTGAGAAGTTGGATTGGTGGTTATTGGTCATTCAGGGGGGTTGGTTGTGGTTTGATAGTAGTCATGCTCAAAGAAGAACAAAAGGAAAGAAATTAGATTCAAGGATCTCTCTCTCCTTCTTTCCCCATCTATCACTCTATCTCTCCTATCTAGTGTTATGGGGTGAAACCAGGGGCAGGGGTGAGGATAAAGGGTGGGAAAAAGAAGAACCCACAAAAGAGCAAAAACCAGCTACAGTACAAGCTCAGATGCTGTCTAGCTTATTTTAAATTTTTTTCCTAATTTCTTTGATCTCTTAAATTCTTTGTTTACATTACTTTTGATATAATAGTCCCTGAATATTATGAGTATGAAATTAGAAACTAATACCTAAGTATATAGAAATTCAAAAAAATACAAACAAAATGACAGAAACTATATGACTCCAGACACTGATACCAATTTACTACTCCATGATAAGGTCCTGTTGGAATAAGTATCAGTAACACAGGGATGTTAACTGTATGTTACAGTGAAGGTCTTAGAAGAAAATCACACTATATTGGCCCATCCCTACTTCTCTGAAGTTCCTGGAATGAATTCATGAAGACTTAGCATATATCAAAGGCTTCTCAAGGCCCACTTCATTCCTAGTTGATTTACTTTTCTTTTTTTTAAATGATTGTTTATTTTTACTTTATGTTCATTGGTGTTTTGCTTGAATGTATGCCTAAGGGTGTTAGATCCCCTAGAACTGAAGTTATAGACAGCTGTGAGCTGTCATGTAGGTACTGGGAATTGAACCTGTGTCCTCTGGAAGAACACTGAGAAGAACCACTGAAGAAGAACTCTGGAAGAACCACTGAGCCATCTTTCCATCCCCTCTAGGTGCTTTTCAATACTGAAAAATGCTAAGTAAAAGTGATTCCTATCTATAAAGCTATCCATGTGGTTCTCTAAGACATGTGGCAGTTTTTCATTTCCTGCCAATACCTCAGTTCTTGCTGGTGAGAATGTGAAAATAATCAAATCTATATATCTTTATGGCTTTTGTGACTCAAACTTTTCAGTGGCTAGCTTCCCTCCACTGGGATGAATTAATGAGTGTTTCTCTCAGTATATATGGTGTCATTGCATGGAGTTGACACATGCCAAGTACAGGCTCCACACCAAGTTCCAAATTCATAATGGGATCTGGATGCTTGAATGTAACAGAAGTTGGTAATTCACATGCATTTAAATAACAATACTCTCAGCTATTTGTCCTGTATTTATTCACCAAAGAACAGGAAACTGCATGAAGGGGAGAGAGGTCTTGGGATGAGCTTTAACCTCTGTGGTATCACCACATGTGATTTAAATCTGCCCTCTGGTGAACTTGCCTTCTCCTTGCTGCAAAGATGAGACCCTGTAGAGAATGGAGACCTTTCTTTTTAGGAGGCCATTTCAGTACTCACTGTGATTGAATGTGCTCTGCGAGTACTCCCTCCCTGCCTCCTGCTACCCCCATGTGTCTCATTCGACTATCCACTCTCCAATGTACTGTGAATCCATGACTCATGTTGCATGTGGCATGACATTTAGTGACCTTTTTAGTTGGCACCACCCAGAAGTCCAGGCTGCATCAACACTGAGTTTTCTCAGAGTCCCATGAAAGGATCTGTCAAAAAAATATTTTTCTTTATTTTGTTTTTCATTTTTGAGACAGACTCTCACTATGTAGTCATGACTGGCCTAGAACTTACCTTGTAGACCAGGTTCACTTTTTGAAATTTGTATTAATCCTTCTCTGTTTGCACCCCACATTTTGAGATTGTAGGCAAGACCTACTATGCTCATCTCTATTCTACAATATTCTGAAATAAAATGTTCATACCCAAATCCTGATAGATTTTTGCTCAGAAAAAGGAATTCTGTAGCTGACCTATTGGCTTGTCTCTTTCTTAGTTGCCATTTGCTATATGATATATTGCTAGTGATATAAAGATAAATTTCCCAGGCTCCTAGATTCACTCTTCCAATTATGCTGGACATTATAATTTCACAAACTTCCTTGTTTAAATAACAAGCCTTTTCATATTCACTTTAATAAAATTGATGTTGAGTATGTTGTGTCAAGTGTCACTCATCTTTCAAGTTGCTCAGTAGGTTCAGATAATTCTAAAAGGCAGTGGGGACTCCTTCGTGATACACTTGAATCATAGCCAAGTTTTAATATAATCCTGTATTTCAGCTCTGTATGGCAGAGTGTGGCTTGAAAGCACACAAGGTTCATCCAAACAACTTAAGAGTTTGTGTCTTAAGACTTTATTATGTCTTCAATCACAACATCAGAAATGGATTAAAGCCATGTCTAAAAAAAAAAAAAAAGCCATGTCTATTTCTAATTCTAGAGGTAGTGAGCTATGGAAAGAAACAGCAAAAAGCATTACAAAGTAGTGCCCAAGATAAAAAGGAAAATGAAATTGCCCTTAAAGCACTATGCATCACTTGCATTTTCAAATTAGGAAAGTTTCAAATGCAGAGTAGCATAAATGAGGAAGGGCGGGACTCATGTGAGTCATGAAGAACTGAATACTTGATTATTACTGTTGTAGAAAATGCAGCTAGAACCCTACTCCCCCTTGCCTTAATGGAATTAATGCTGCTGAAAAAGCCTATCTGTCTGTCAGAGATCTCTGGAAGGTGGTGGGTATGCTGGCATGGAATATGTGGAGGAGGACAAGTGGCAGAAGATGCTTTTATTGACATAGCTAAGTCTAAGAAGTAGTGTTGTTCTGTGCTCCCACGTTTGGGACTTAGGATTTCACCCTAAAAAGCATAGCATTATATCATAAATATTTTCCCATTAACAGAAAAGTTTAGTTCTAATCCACTAAGGAAATTTACCTTCATCTTCAACTGCTATTGATATTGATATGCAATTCATATTATTTTTGATCATGTCCTTTAAATGAACCATTTACATCCTCCTCTGACCTTATAGATTATTATACCCATGGAGTCAAAAACTGGGTCTTCATTTCACTTAATCTTTATGTAATATCAAACATGAAACAGAAACTAAAGTAGATATCCCCCATAAAAATCTCTCAAGGACTTTTGAAGATCATCTTCAATTATATAAATATTCTTATTCACCTTTCTTAATTATTTCCTTAAAATAGTCTGCCAGTGTGCTATCCTCCCCTCTACACACATTGAGCTCCTCCCGAGCACTCAGTTCCATCAACCCAAAGAATACTTGGACATTTCACCCTGTGACTCTCATTGGGCCAAGGGCTAAAATGGAGAATTGAAGGTAGTATCATCCCTCAAACTCACACCACAGCCCCATAGTGTTGATGTGTAAGTTTTACATCTGTGAGTAGGTTACAAGTTTAGCAGCTCAGTCACTCTGTCTTAGTTGACTGAATATATTCCTTTAACTTTGCAAGGGGAACACCCTTACTTCTCTGTTTGGTGCCACTGTGGGTCTAAGAGTAACTGTGGGAACCTAAAATTGGGCTTCGTCATTCTGGAAAAAGAAGTTGTCTATGACTTCCTCTAACTTCCCTTTCCTTTTTCTAAATTCCATTCACCAGAACTTGCACTAGCTGAGTCATCCTAAGCCTTGGTCTCCCAGAATCCCAGAAGTCACCTAAAAATTGCATTTATATTTCTATTGGGTACCCGGGAAGGTTCATTCCCAAATCCTAGTAAATTCTTTCTAAAAAGCAAAAAGTCACATGGGATTATAGTTGAAAGGAAATGAGGAAATTATTATTCTAAAAACTGATCTAGGATAGGGACAAATTATGTCCAAAAAAGGGAGAAAGACAGATTAATTTTTGCCCTGGCTAGAAGGTGATGTTAATAGAGGGAAGAGAGTTTTAGACAGGGAAATTAAAGCCAACATGCTCCTGGCTTAATGAGGATATCCCCCTGAGTTAATTAATTACATGCCTGGGATTATGAACTGAGCTGTGAACTTCTCAATGGGAAAAAAAAAAAAGGAAGAATCATAGAGTGAATCTATTTTTGAGAGTTAGAAAATGGCTTTGTAAAGAAATTGTTGAGATACTGGAAATTTCAGAAACATAAAGGATAAGTTATTCTTGATGGTACTAGACCTACTTAAAATAACAACCTTTGAGATGGCTACTTCCCTCACTGCTGGACACAGTACAAGTCATAGATTTCTTTCTCCCTTTCTCCTTGCTCCCATGCCCCCGTCTCAACTTCTGATTTCAAAATACCTTTAAAATCAGGATACCAGGATCTCGTATTTGAGGGTCACATTCACTATAGATTTTCAGAAACTGTGATATATCAGAAAAGAAGGGAGGGAATATTGTAATATCAAGGATGAAGAAAAACTCAGCCTCACAATGTCACTCTTTATCAAAGTCATAAAATGTCCAATGTAGGTTAGTCATGGGGCCTAGCAAAGGAGCGAAATTGTGTGTATTGGGCACCCCAAAGCATAAGAGAAACAGAGATGCCAGCATAAAGCATAAAGGAACCGAAAAACATGAGCATGAGTCTATGGGCAATCATGGCAAAGGATTTGTACACCACAGGCTAATATTTGAATTTAAAATGAATCTGACAAATACCAATGATCTTCTACAATCTGTTGGGATTTTAAATTTAATTGGTTCATTAGCTGATCATATGAGGTTAAAACAAACAAACAAAACAAACAAACAAACAAACAAAAAACCTACAAAGTTTAACCCACTTGATAGTGAATCAGTAACATTATCCATAGAAAAAACTTTGTGTGATATTTACTGTAAACTCAGGGCTCCCATATATGCATAAATAGTCATCAAGAGATTCTACTAACTCCCTGAAATTATACACAAAATATTATGAAAATATAGTTAGATATATCCAAATATTTACAAAGAAAGCTCCTAACCTACCCAGGCAGGGTAGAACACACCTCTAATCCAAGCAATCAGAAAGCTGAAGCTACAGGATTCTTTGATATCAGCCCAGCCAGCTTAAGGCCAGCCATGAGCCTACTTATGAAAAACAAAATAATTTACGAAAGTTTTGAAAGGCAAATAGATACCTGCAGCTGGTCTTTGCTATTTGGTAGGTTCTTCTTTTTCCCACATTTTATCCCCCCCTTCCCTGGGTTTACCCCTTATCGCTAGATAGAAGAGAAAGAAGGATAGAGGTGCGAAAGAACTCAAGAAATCACAGGAACTAATTTCTTTCTTGTTTCTTCTTTGCTTGTAGCTGATATTTCTACACTGTGAGTTTTCCCTTTCCTCATCCATTATCTCCCCAACCCCCATTTCACCTCCTATCATTAGATAAGAGAAAGGAGAGAGAGAGAGAGAGAGAGAGAGAGAGAGAGAGAGAGAGAGAGAGAGATTGAGAGAGAGAGAGAGAGAGAGAGAGAGAGAGAGAGAGAGAATTTTGTTCCTTGCGTTTTTTTTGAGCACAGCTACTACTAACCTTCCTAAAAGACCAACAACCATCCACCCCTTCTACTGGGGATCTAGCATTCATGTATTCTATGAAAAGTTCTCAGGAATTCCAGATGTCGCACAATCACAGAAATTATCTGCAGCTGGAAAAAACATGCCTCTGCTGAAGCATAAGGCAAATCATAGTCAGCTGCTGCGGACAATACAAAGCATCCCCACATGCATACACATGCGACTAAAATGAAACACATTCTTATAATATTTCTGTGCTCTTAAAAGAAACTAAAGTTCCAGAATTCTCACTACATTCCCTCCTTCTGTTTTAAGTCATTAATTGTGCTGTATGTGGCAGGAAATTATAAATAGAGACATTTTCAAGGGAAATAAGTACTTTTTGGGCCATTGGCCACAGTTCTCAAGGAGACTTCTCCCGCTCTTTCTACTGGAGAAGCTTTGCCTTTGATGTATGAAAACAATAGGAACTGAAAAATCATATCATGGATATAAAACTGCATCTCTCTTTTCCCACAATGAAAGCACCAGGCATTTTGAGATCTGAGACCTTTAAGGGCTTGATCACAGTCTCTTTGCAAATGATTGTATTCCCTCAATTGAAGGGCATTTTGATATTGAAGACCTCTGGCTATAGCTTGACTTGCTAGATTAGCATGGAACATGTTAGAAAATCTTTGTTTGTTTGTTGTTTGTTTGTTTTGTTTTTCTTTTTCTGGTTATTAGTACACTATGAGATTGGTTGACAATTATTTTATGTTTGTGAAAGCTTGATTAAAAACAATATTCTGCACTGAAAATCAGGAACTTGAAAAAGCTTGCCTAGGTCATACTACCAGTGTATAACAAAGCAAAAATGTGTATACATATCAGAACTGTTAGCCTGAACTTCTATAGACATACTCTAAACCTTGCTAGATCATGAATCAGATTACATTACCATCTCATAGGCTTTTCCACAGTGAAAAAATTTAGAGAAATGAAGAGATGTATTTGGCAGTACTCAACAGTACTAATATTTTCTGATATTCTTTCTGGACATTCCTGGAATTTTCACATATGATGCTCCATACTCGCTCATACCTTCTATCTGTGATATTAACAGGAGTATCTCTCGAGCTACTTGACCTCACAGTGATTAGCTGTATTCGATTTGGAACAGTGAGATGACAAGGTCTTATACTTCATTACTCTATGGCTCAACATTGAAACTTCAGGAGAATGCTTCTAAGAAGCCATGGATTTGCATTTATTTTTGTTTCAGCTCTTAGCTGGTGGACACTAAGTGGAAGTACATTCATACAAAATCCAATCTATCCAATTAAATAGTAATTAAGATCCTAAAAAGTGGCCCTCAGACATGGATTTCTTACTTGTGGTAGAGATATATAGAATACATGTAATGTACTAACCCAGAACAAAGACACTGAGTACTTTTTTTTAAAAAAAGATTTGTTTATTTTATGTATGCAAATGCACTGTTACTGTCTTCAGACACACCAGAAGAGAGTATCAGATCCTATTACAGATGGTTTTAAGTCACCATGTGGTTGCTGGGAATTGAACTAAGGACCTCTGGAAGAGCAGTGAGTGCTCTTAACCGGTGAGCTATCTCTCCAGTCCCAACACTGAGCACTTTTAACCATGGGTTTAGGTTATCTACTTAGTACATTGAGAGAGTTGCAGTCACCCACTTTAAAAGCTTTATAGGGTTTTGCTGCTTGCTTGACTACGTGGATGCTCTTTCAGATTCCTGTGAGAATCTCAATGAGACCCATATAAAGGCTATGGGAAAGATGGAACTTCAGCTGATTTATATGTTTTTTACAAAGTAACCTGTTCTCACCTCTGTAGTGGCTGTGGATCCTCTTGCAACTAAGATACTCACAGGCTAATCCACATCTGGGTGTTCAAAGCAGAAAGTACAAAAGATTTCCCATTCCCAAAAAAGGTTTACTGCTAAGGATAATCTATCTTCTGCCACATGTTCTATTATTAACTTAATACCTTGATTCTCCAACTGTGGTCCCTAGACCAACAAGAAGTATCACTTGGGAAGTTGTAAGAAACAACTTCTCAGACTGATTCTGTCTTAAACATTCTAGGAATAGGAGCAAACAATTTGTTTGAACCAACATTGAGGTGGTTTTGGTGTTTGGTAACCATTGATTTAAGCTTGCTCATCAGACCTACTGTCTAAACCACAGGTTTGAGCAGTTTCAATCTTGACATTCTTCTTTTATATTCCACATCATTGTGAACATTAAACTACCTCATTTCCCAGTGTAATGAAACCCATGAGCAACAAATGAGAATTAAGCGATTAGGTGCCAAGATCATGGGAAAGATACAGTCACCTAGAACTGTCAATAGACAGGATCCATGAGCATTATGCTGATAAGAGAAGGCCGTTGTGAGTAGTTATTCATTTACTTTTTCATCTTATTGCTCACTAATTACATGAATTTTGTTGTGTAGTATGGGCTTAGACGGTTTTTAAATATTCTGTGTCAATGGTGATTTTATACATCACAACTTAGCTATATAACCTCAATACACTAAGACTAGTCCATTGTCAGAGGAAAAAGCAACATACTGCTGAATACAAAGGACTTGTCACTTCATCTTCCTTCAAGCATAGTCAGAGAAATGATTTCATCAATTTCTGTGGTTCAGGGGCAAGCCATCTCTGCAGTGCCCTGGTTCACTAATGCCTGTTATTTTGGAGTAATTGCCCTTTTCTTGTTAATATGCAGTTGTTCTTGTGTGATCTCAAGAATGTGCCCCATTAGGGCTCTTTGTTCTCATATTGTACCTGAGAGAATTAGCCTTCTCTCTGAAGCCTCTGTATTGGTGTTCATTTCTGAGGCAAGTAGAAATGCTTAGAATTTGAGCACAATGTGGACTGCTACTTCCCAGTGATTGATTTGTACAAGTTCATAAATTGGCTGCTAGCCTTTCTGGGCTATGTACAATATAGAAAGATGCTTCAAGGGAAATGCAAAGCATAGAGGATATTTTCTCATTTATTCCAGTTCATTGTACTAAGATTGAATTAGACTGTATTCACTACAAATGTTTACATGTCCTGTCTTTGGTCTCTGTAAACCACATAAAGGTAAATATTTGTGTACACATATTTGCATTTATATATGCAAATTTATTGAGTAATCATGATACATTTGTATATAAGTGGATGTTTTCGGACTTTAACAAAAACTACAATAAGTTTTGTGGGATTAGAACTGAAGATGTGGGGTAAGAAACAATGGAGTCATGTGATGAATCCCAGAAAATCCAACTCCAGAGACCAGTATCAGGGTGTAGATTTAAGTTTATTGCCCAGCCCATAAGCTTATACACAGTGTTTGAGTCAATCCCAAGCCCATTAGTCCTTGGCCAATCATATCTCACCACACTGTGCTCCATTGAAAGCCCTGCCTAATAGAGTGTGTTGAGGGGGAGCATCTTCACCTGTGATGACTTCCATAAAGAGGGGGATGGGCACTGCCCTGGACTCAGTTCCTTCTTGCTATATTACTGGGGTACCAGGAGCCATCTTAGATATAATGCTGAGTGAATTAGATCTTCTAGAAGTCCCAAGAGGCTGTGGCATCTTTCTCTCTATACCACTTTTCCTTCACCAGGTTGACTTTCAACTTCCCACAAGTTTTTAGTGAACTGCTATAAATTACCTCAGGTTTGAGAATTTCAAGTAAATGAGAAAAGTTCCTCATCATGCCTGTCATTTGCTGAGTCTCATCTCCAATTTCTGTCACAAATTATTTTGTTTTGTTTTGATCTATGACTGCCCTACTTGGGGAGAGCCTAGAAATCTATCTTGAGTGGTAAGGGAAAGGACAAAGTATAAGGGCATATACAGAAAAGCTAGGCTCAGGTGGGCTATGCATACTATGATGGAGTGGTACTAACAAGCAACCTAAAACTAGATAACTCCACCCCTGTGCTGTAAATACACTAAAGTTCTAGGTAGGGCTGTGATAGACTACAAAACCCAGATGTAACACTGGTCATGTGTTCAATCAGAATAAAAGTATGATACCACAAGCATTTTCCCTGCCCCAAACCCAAAACTTTATCAGTTTCAAATAATTCTGACCAAAGAAATGTTTGCCATTCCTCTGAGCCTTACCCTTGGGGTAGAGGACTTTGTCATTTTCATGGGTCTGAGGATCCTTCACATGACCATATACATGCAGGACTTCATCTACTCTTTCCACATTCATTCAGAACTCCTTCAGCTCCTCCACAGAACTGTTACTGACCTACCAGGAAGTCTCTGTTCATCATTACCACAGTAAGATTCTTGGTAGCTAGTCTTCATTGTCAACTTGACCAGATTTAGGATTACCTCTGGCTGTGTCTGAGGGACTGTTTCTATACATGTTTAGCTGGGGCGAGAAGACGTACCCTGAATGTGGTCAGAGCTGTTTTGTTGGCTTGAAGTTCAGACTGAATACAAAGGAGAAAGTACAATGCAAGCTGAACAGCAGCGTTCCTCTCTCTCTCTCTCTCTCTCTCTCTCTCTCTCTCTCTCTCTCTCTCCTCTTTCTGACTAAGAACACAACGTGAGCAATTACTTCCCATTCCTGATATCACATGTTCCCCTCAATGGTGGACTGTCTTCCTCCGAACTATGACCTAAAATAAATCTTTCCTCCTTAAGTTGCTTTTTGTGAATTATCTAGTTGCAGGAATGAAAAAAGAGACCGACTCCAGGTTCTAAATGTCCCCAGTGATCAGACTTACCTCTGCCTTTACCAGTTTAGTTTTCTTCAAGTTGTTCATTTCTATCTTCTCTGATAGATCTTAAGTATTATTTTAATCATATTTTTTCAGTAAATGAAATGAGGTATCATTTAAAATGGAAAACACTTTTGTGGGCTTAACCTAGGTCTAAGAGTTTACAATGATTCACCTGGTAATTTGAGAGAAAATATGTCCTCCAGGTTCAAACTCATACAGATATGTTTAAGAAATGGTACAACTGTTACATGAGTAAACTCTTATATACATTTTCAAATCTCAAGTGGTCAGCCCTGGATGTATATGTACAAATAAGCAACATCAAATGGACACAGTAAGTCCTGTGTGTGTGTGTGTGTGTGTGTGTGTGTGTGTGTGTGTGTGTGTGT
>NW_021604736.1:2065815-2091142 GCF_004785775.1 Grammomys surdaster | reverse complement strand
TGTGTGTGTGTGTGTGTGTGTGTGTGTGTGTGTGTGTGTGTGTGTGTGAGAGAGAGAGAGAGAGAGAGAGAGAGAGAGAGAGAGAGAGAGAGAATAATTATAAAAGAGGTCATGAACTTGGAAGGAAGAGGAGTAGTCACATGAGGAGCTGAAGGAGGAAAGGAAAGGAAGGAGTAATATAGATACAATGCTCTGTGGGAAATTCACAAAAACATGAACAAAATGAAACAGGAAGCAAGTGGAGAAAAGAAGACATGAGCTTGAGAAAACTGAGAAGTCAGCACTTTAAGTAGTAAGAGCATGTCAACATTTAATGAAGCCTCTGCTGCCATGGTAAAAATGATGGCCACAACCGTCAGCATTATTCCACTTTTTGTTCAACACTATTCCTCACTCAGTGAGGTGCGACCTCTTCTCATGCTGCTGTTAGGAGTAAGACAGCATGTGATTATACTGGCCATGTTCAAAACAGAGTAAGGCTTCAAACTTAAGAGACTTGTAAAATGATCCATCTTCTGCTTTAAATACAGGAGAGTCTTCTAAAGACATAATATGTAAATACAACGTGGGATGAATAGGTATCTAATCTGTTACCTGTTTTCTATCTGAGCTACAGCATTAGAACCTTACTAACAATGAATGAAGAAAAGCTTGGCCATCAACAGCTCTGCACAGACTCTCATCTCTTTGATGCCAGCCAAATAAATTTTTTTCTTTTCTTTTCTTTTCTTTTCTTTTCTTTTCTTTTCTGTTCTTTTCTTTCTTTTCTTTTTTCTTTCCTTTTCTTCCTTTTCATTTTTCTTTTCTTTTCTTTCTTTCCTTTGTTCTTCCTTCCTTTCTTTTTAAATTAATGCCTGTGGAAACCTTCTCTTAATTTTTTTAGTGTGGCTTTCAAAGTAGAGGCAGAGAGAAGAAACTACACAGGAAGGGCACTTGGGAAGCTGTGAAGGACACCACTTGTTTTAAGGCTAAGCCAGGGAAATAAACAACTGGCCCTATATTTAAGCCAGAACCACAGTTCTATTGAGATTCCTCATGATTACTCCAACAATTCCAAAATCTAGAGTCCAAGCTTTTTTGCACTAAGACCAGTTGATGAAGCCCTTTCCACTGAAAATATTGAGGCAGCCAACCTTGCATGCAGAATTTTAAGCATATTTTTGACAAGTTTCCAAACTACAAGTTTTACCAAAACATCCATTAAATTAAATCTTTTCAGAAGACCAGCATTTCTTTTAGCATCCTTGAATTTTTTTTTTAATGGACCTCTCTTGGAGCCACAAACAATCAATGTAGCTTTAATTTGGAGGCCTTCCTCTCTGGCCGTGGACAGATTGAAAACTAATCTTTCGAAAGACAGTCTGACTAATCAGGTCAGGGAAAAAATGAAGAATAGCGAATAGCGTTCCTCATAGCCCAGCCAAAAAGCCTTGTTCTGCTTTGAGTTTTAATTTCAAGGGTGAGGGGAGGGAAGGGAGCAGAGAAAGAGCCGAAATCATCAGTATTTCTCTCTCCAGCGACACTTTGGTAACCCTTCCACATAGTGCAATATTTTTCTTGGTTTTCTAAATCTGGGAGCCTTTGCAAGGCTCACTTTCCTTTTGTCTCTTGTTTCCTTTGTGTGTGTGTGTGTGTGTGTGTGTGTGTGTGTGTGTGTGTGTGTGTGTGATATCTTTACAGATATAATGTCTATGTGTTCCATTTTATATTTTTAATAGAGCTGTATAGTCTTCAGTAGGGATGTAATAAAACTGCTTTTCTTGGTATCTAAGGCTGAACCATTGAGCTGGCAAGTTTTAAACTTGGTTTTCATTCAGATTTTCTGCATTCCAGAGAATCAACTCTTGGTCAGAGAATCCCCTTATACAAGGAATGCTTTTGGGGGAAAAAAAACAACAACATGTAGTTCTTTCTACACGTAGTTCTTTCTCTAAAAGAACTAGAGCTTTTCATTCCAGTCAGTTCTGAGAGCCTCTTGCTGGCAGTAGCCAGTGGCTAACAGAATGGAAAGAGATAGCGATAGCAATATTTTATAGGAAGCTAACCACATGCGATAAATTCTATACTAAATTTGGGAGGCCTAAATTGCATTTTCCCAATTAATTAAAACAATGTGTCATTAACTAAAACCCTAGACCTGCTCTTCAGCATCAGTTGAATTGCAAAATCACCTTATCTTTTCTACTAAGGAATTGCCTGGTGGAGTCATAATCAGTAATCTGTTAAATTAAATCCTTTCAGAAGACCAACTTCTCTTTGAGCAGTGCCAAAATCTTTTCAGTGTGCTTCTCTGAAGCATAAACAATCGATACATCCATTAAATAGGATTAATGCCTCTTTTTCATCAGCTATTGGGGGAAGGCATAGAAATAGTTACAGTATGTGATTTAATAGTTCATTGAAAGACAGATTTAAAAAGATGGAAATTGGTGGTGATTTCAAAAACATTATTTAACCACTAGGATTTAAAATTAAAAATCACTCATAATAACCACTCTCTAATTTCTAAGGTTGAAGTGTCTTCAACACAAAGGATTTAAGCAGGGGGTGGGCATGAGAGACACTTTGACAGTTTGGCATTCCTGTTCCAAGTTATGAGGAGCATGACATGTCATGGTCCCCAGCTCTGAGCTCATGAATTCAGCATGAGATCAAGATGTTCACTTTCTTGGTAACTTCTCTGAGACATTCCAATACAAGCTGGGAAGCTGTGACAATTAGTCAGAACTGCATGGCTGCTTACTGTAGATGCCATGTAGTAAATAAGTCTTTGCAAAGTCTCTGTATGATTCATGTGACACTTCTGTCAACAGAGATGCCATTTTTGTC
Organism: Grammomys surdaster; assembly: GCF_004785775.1. Classification (NCBI taxonomy): domain Eukaryota; kingdom Metazoa; phylum Chordata; class Mammalia; order Rodentia; family Muridae; genus Grammomys; species Grammomys surdaster. The sequence goes on along the minus strand of NW_021604736.1, from coordinate 2,088,313 downwards.
ATGTAACCTCATGAATGATGAGGAAGACAAGGGCTCAATGACTTGCAGTGAAGAAGCCAGCAGGAATAGCTGGGGTCTTTCTGCTTCACTGCCCAGAGAGTGCCTTCTAACTCTCCAGAAAGCAACAAGCCTTCCTGACAAACAGACTCTGCCATGTGGGGCATTGCCTGCTCTCTATTTATCTAGCACTAATGTGTGTGTAGAGCTTAGATTTTCATCAACTTGGCTACCACTCAGCACTAGGCATTTCTGCTTGTCAGAATGCCTTTCAATTTCAGGGGCTACTGACTTCCTTAAGTTCCCCGGGGAGAGTATATGATTTATGATCTGTACTAGAACATTTTTGAGAGTGAATAGAAATAGTGCTAAGCATCGTTCTAGGGACCCAAAATGTACTGGCCCTTCTTATAACCTATTTGTTAATAGGTGCCACACATCACTCCATCTTTAGTCGTCTATGACCAGTAGCAAGTCAGTTGCATAAAAAACTGAGGTTATTGATCATATAACATTTTGAAGGAAGGAGCCTGTGTGAGGAACTTACTTTGAATGGGGAAACTTTCAAACTAGCTTGAGGACATTTCACCTTCCACCAAGTGTCAAGTCTTGTTGCTTGTGCCTCCCTGCTCCTCTCCCGTTGCTCTAACTCCACCACCCTTAACTTGGTCACAGCAAATACCATCATTCTTCCCCTCAGCCCTTGCGCCACACTCCTTCATTCTAATTATGTCCTCCTCCAATTAGTTATCTAGAGATCAGTGGGAATAACTCTTGTGAAATGCAAACCAGATACTTTTGTGCACAAGGAGCCAGCATTGAATGAGAGTGTTGGTATCATTAGTCTGAGGTCCTCAATTTCTCGCAGAGAAGATAGAGAGTACATAAGGGATAACATATCATCTTTTTATTAGTCAGGGAATCTTGAGTAGTTTTGTAAATCGAGGACAGTAAAGATTCTTTTGCCTAGTATGGGTTCTTGTGTTTTGCCTCCAGCACACCGACCTCATAAAAATAATCTCAGGCCATAATAGAAATACTCAAAGTAAACAAGAAAGGTGACAGAACAAGAAGCTGTAGAGAGGAGGCAGCTTCCCAGAGGTTGGGCTGGATTGGGTTGATAAGGTGAGTTTGTCATATTAATGACCAGAGAAAAGGCATTACAGGCCATGAAAGAGGAATGTAGAGCATCCTTAGAGAGGATGAATTTGGAAGCAGAGTAGGAGGCATGGAAGACTGCTACACAGCCATCAAGGGGAGGTGTGGCCTTACTGAAAGAGGTATGTCACTAGGGTGCATGTTGAGATTTCAAAAGTCCATGCCATTCCCAGTTAGCTCTCTCTTTTTCTCTGCTTCCTGCAGGCATATATTTTTTTTCTAACCTACTTTAATAAGCATTCCACCTCTCCTCACTACCCACCAGAGACAGTGGAAGAGAAAAATTATTAGAACATGGGAGAAGTAGACCTGTTTAGTAATAGTTCTTTGGAGGCAAGTCTAATCTTCATTGTCAGGATATCTGCAGCAAACACTAAATATGAACCAGGAGCTGCAGTTCAGTACTCTCCACATGCAGACACCACATACAAACCATCAGCCACAGTTCAATCCTGAAGAAACTGTAAGGCTCACCAATCAGCCCGTGGCCACAGAAACAGCAAGATGTTATAGGAACCTCATGAGAAGTTCTTTGGTGAGTTTCTCTCAATGACATTACCAAAAACAGAGCTCAGCAACACAGTGTAAGTCAAACAATAAATGTGTGTCATTAGCAAAAAATATTGAGGCAGAGCAAAGCAAACCAATGCTTGAGGGCCACTGTCTGTGAGATCATATTTATATTCCTTCATCACGCATAATTTTTTTTTGTTTTTTCGAGACAGGGTTTTTCTGTGTAGTCCTGGCTGTCCTGGAACTCACTCTGTAGACCAGGATGGCCTCGAACTCAGAAATCCACCTGACTCTGCCTCCCAAGTGCTGGGATTAAAGGCATGCGCCACCACTGCCTGGCACAATCATGCATAATTTCATGTGTCTGCTATAGCAAAATATCCTTTCACCTGTGTCTGTTTCAGCAAAACATTTTCTCACATGTCTGCTTTGGCAAAATATCCTTTCACCTGTGTGCCCTAGCAAAACATCATTTAAGATAACTGACTTCCTAAAGAAACCAGAAGTTTCCACGTCAGCCTCACATTTGAAGATTAGGATATGAGCTTTTTTGCTACCGTTCCAATGCTATTTCTGCGGCCTGCTGCCATGTTCCCTGCCACAATGATGATAGATTCCAAGCTGTTGGGAACTGGGGAACTGTGAGACCCAATCAACACTTTCTTTTCTAAAGTGCTTTGGTCATGGTGTCTCCACAGCAATAGAAAGTAACCAAGACAACATTTAAACCTGTAGCTCTCAATGTTTAACTCTGTCCACAGTGACACTTGAAGTGTCTTTCTGATTCTAAACACAATGAATACTGTATGGAGTTTTGAGATAAGTAACAAGGCACTTCAAAGTAAAAGAATTATAGTCTTCAGGCTGGAAAAATAATATAATGTGTCAGGTGGATATAAATATGGACAGAAACAATGTGAACATACATACATACACACACACACAATTACACAGACACACTCTCAGATATACAGACTCATGCGAAGAGGCCATGGAGCAACTTAATCTATGCCTGTGTTTTGATATTTGTCTTGTCTTTGCTGTCTAAAAAAAAAAAAGAGAGACCTGTGTTTTTGACATCTGTCCTTTATTTTCCAAGGAGCAATAAGTAAGTATTACATTATACATGGTTAGCTGCTTGAACTCAACTTTGATCCTATTTAAAAGTCTGGTCACTTATCTGCAGAGATACAACAATGTGTTTTGGATCTGCCTTATGATGTCACTGTGGGAAGGGCTACACATGCCGTGCAGATGTGTCTCGGCCCATCCTCTGCATGCTGGCTGTTGGAAATCTGCAGGAGGAAATACCTTCATGATTAAATTCTCCCAGGCTGACATTTTTTGCCTCTCAGCCTGGTGAGTGATTTCACATGTGCTTTTTGCAGAGTCAGAATTCTCTAGTGATCGACAGGATGGTTATTTTCTGGCAATATGAAGTTCTTTTTTGCCACCAGGGTGGAGATGTTATTCTAACTGTGTGAATACTAAGCAAATACAGTTGAGAAGAGAGATGTGTTACTACTTGGTTGTTTAAAATATATTTTGGGTCACATAATTCTGACCTGAGGAAAAAAATTACACCATTGCTGAATGAATTTCAGATTTCCATAAGTGGTTTGCTCCAGCCCTCCTCTTCCCAATGACCAGAACCAAAACAACTTTAAAAGGCTGTAAGTCTCACAGTGAGCAGGCTCCATTCTTTTCCCCCTGCCCCTCCAGAACATCGATGCATTTTTATGGATGCATTATATAGACATAGCTTGCAGGTACTATCCTTGGGCTGTTTTTGCTGGATATGGCCCTGGGAAAAATATTGTCAAAAATGTAGTCCTATTCTAGACCCACCCAGAATGACATAATATTAAGCATTTTCAATATTGGATAGTGATGCTGTTTTGAGAACTCACAGAAGGTTTGAGTTTAGTTAAATCCAGTGTTTCCTTTACTTCTTGGTTCTAATTTCCCAGAGACCCCCTACTTTCTTGCTTAGCTTAAAACACAGCATCCTTTTGCTAACAAATGCTGGCTGTTGTATTTAAATCATTAAGGGGATCTGAAAGAGAGGTTCAATTACAGAGGGAGATAACATATCACTTTTTTATTAGCTGGGGAATCTTGAGTAGTTTTGTAAATTGAGGACAGTAAAGATTCTTTTGCCTAGTGTGGGTTTTTGTGCTTTGCCTCCAGCACACCAATATTTCTCCAAGCTCTCAGACATTCCCTAGAATGGTATCAATTAATGATGGCTGTGTTACAAACAGGGGCATCAACTGAGATGTCTATAAATGAGAACAAATTAGTCACCTGAGAAACCTCCCTAAGAGTTGTCAGAGACTTGGTTATTTCCCCCTGCCCTGTGTGAGAGTGAGGTTCTACTGTCCTCCTCACCTAAGCTCTGTGCTTGGAGGCTTAGCCACATAGGCTAAGAAGGCCTGCCAGGGCCTGGAAGTGACAGCTGAGCCACTCAATCCTTTAGGTCTTTTATTTTAACATTTTCCAACCCTGGATCACAGGGGACTACAAAGGCAAGCAGACACATCAGGGCCCCCAAAATGGCTCAGAAGCTACACAAAGCCACTTCTGCCAAAACAGTGATCAAAGCACGGGGCCAGTCTAATACGAGGCATGAAGAAACAAATCTCACCTTTCTGTAGAGCAGTGGTTCTTAACCTGTGGGACACAACCCTATAAAGGGTTGACTGACCCTTTCATGGGGGGTGGGGGGAGTCACCTAAGACTATTAGAAAACATAGATGTTTCTATTGTGATTCATAAACAGTAGCAAAATTACAGTTATGAAGTAGCAACAAAAATAATTTTATGGATGGGGGTCACCACAACATGAGGAACTGCATGAAAGGGTGGCAGCATTTGAAAGGTTGAGAACCACTGCTTTAGAAGATTTTGAGAAAATAGTTATTTAAAGCAGCTCCAGACAAATCATACCTGTTTGAATTCTGAGAGTCAACAAACTTAATCTTTTCCCAACCACATAGCTCCTAAGTGGCAGATCCCATATTTGAACCTAGGTCTGTATGCCTAAAAAGTTTATGTTCTGAGCCATCATGCCTCAGTGCTTCAAGAAGAGATGGAACTACTACATCATCCTAGCATCACTGAGCATGATGTGCTGTCCTGAAGAAGGAAGATGAGAGAGGTGGAGAAGCCATGACCTATGATGTTTCAAATCACAGACATTTGTCCAGTTTCCTCTGAGAACACAACTCATACTTGCCCCACAGGATGTCTGGTCTCTAGCTGTCTTCTTCTTCCCTCCTTGAGTACAGCTTTATTATGCAAAGCAATGATTTTTCAGTGTTGTACACGCACAATTCCTGGTCCTAATGCTCCCATATTCTGGCTTGGTGCTTTTTCTATATCAGTATTTCAGGTCACTTGCCACAGTTGGGAGTTCAAGAGATTATTATTCTAAGTCGTTTCAAAATGTGAGAGACGAAGAAACCCTTTCCAGAGAGTCTTTGAGATCAAGACTATTTTTATAATGCTGTGATACTATTGGCTTTTCTTCACTATTTACTAACATTAGAGTCTTTCAGAAGCTTTGATATATATGGTTGCAACACACTATGTCAGAAGCAAATACAAAAACTCCTCTATTTTCTACTAATAAATAAAAATAAAATAAAAATTTGTACAATTCATGCTGTGAATAGGATATTTGCTTAATATGCTCAGACCTTGAGTTCAATCTCAATAATAATAATAATAATAATAATAATAAAGCTGAAAAGTGTAAAACACCAACTTTTGTTAAAATACTTATATTGGCAATGTCTCCTGTGATGTTTAAGATGAATTATTATGAAGTCTTTAAAATTCTCAGTGAACTTCTCAGCGATGACTATGTGTCAAGAACTATACAAAAATGAAAGCTCTTGGAGGCCTCGATAATTTATAAGAGTTTGTAAGCAAAGATTTGGCAATGTGTTTCAGTGTTATCTTACCACTGTGTTTTCCAAGCTGCTGCTATGCATCAGTCATTTCCTGCACACTCTGGGTCCTCATGAAGGAGAAAGAGCCAACACCCATCCCAGAGACACCTGTTTATCCCCTCCTACCAGGGGTGTGGGCAGTGTTTAGCAGTGTCAGTCAAGAGTATGCTAGTAAGCTGATGGGTCTCTCTCCAGAGTGAAAGGTTGAGGAACAACCTCCTTTGGCCATTTAAGTGTTGCTTTTCTAAACAGAGAGGAAATCAAGGATCAGCCCTCATTTCTAATCTCATAGTCAATGTTTGTGAGATGACACAGGCTATCAGAAGCTATGGTTTTCTTCTAGCGTATCCTGTGAATAGTCTGCCTGCCAATCATTTTGACCCACCTTTTCAAATACCAGTTTTCTTAAAAATAAGTCCGTTCAAATCTGAATGATGATCTAAATTTTGTGGACTTTCATTTCCCTTGTGAGAAGCACTTTCGGTAACTCATTGTGCAAACTTTACGAAGTACTCCAAAGAAGAAACATTTGCATGTCCAGTTATCACATTCCCAAACAGCAAAAATGAATGCCTATCACCTTAAACAAATGTTCCAACTGTTCTACAGATGACTGTTTTTTTTTAAGATGAGACTCTTTCTTTCTTTCTTTCTTTCTTTCTTCCTTCCTTCCTTCCTTCCTTTCTTTCTTTCTTTCTTTTTTTTTTTTTGGCCAAAAGTGCCACCATTTAGTGAACATTTAGATTCCTGGTGTTGATGGACTTTAGGGAACATGCCACCATGTTCTCTCTGCAAGCAGACCCCCTGAAGCCAGTGTGCTGCCCCCTGTGCCTTAAAACACAAGATGAGGCTCCCAGATGCTGTGTCATCCAGCTGTTGAGACAGAGATGGAACCTGGGTTATGCTCAACATCCTCTTCTTAGGCATTATACTCTGTTAGGCTCTAAAAGTCAAGGTCAAGGAAAGAAATTCTCCAAAACAGAATTGAAGTAGCAGGGATGTTGGAGAGCTACATTATTGCAGCTTCAAAGACCTTTTAAAAGGAAAGCCAAGAAACACAACCCATACATGCAATGAGAAAAGAGACAGACACCATTCTAACTTTCTCCTCTGCCTTTCACTCACACCTGGCAGTGTATGCCATAAGTAGCTGGTACTACCTGGGGATATTGTAATATGTCTGACCACTCTGACTGAGTTTGGGATTAATCATGCTAGATGTGTTTTCCTTTGCCTGCTAGGGCTATCCTTCCTTTGGCTTTAAAATGTCATGACTGCTCCCAGAGTGTGGGAGAGGATGGGAAAGCTGGCACTCCAGATGTGTCAACAACAGGTGCAGCATCCTCTGGAACACTGGAAAAAGAGTGATAGGATTTCCCTCGGGCTGTGTTCCAGGTGTTCTGGTAGGGGATGAGGCTAAAGTCCCTTGTCACTTATCAGTCTGCTTAGCTAAACAGGTGTTCTAGGCAGGAGTCGCCTTGCAAATCTGCCCATTAGTAACCTTCTGATGCCTGATAAAAATTTGACTAGCCACCACTGCGAGATAGCCTGGGATCACGGCATAGACAAAGCTTTTCTGTAGACTTGCTGTTTTGTCTAATTAGATTGGATTTTGTAAATTGTTTCCAACCAATAATGCAAGGGGATTCGATGCGCTACTAAGATGTGTCTGACCAGAACAGCTTGTTTGTTGCTTGGGAAGCTAATATTAGAGACAGGAAACAGACTTTTGTCATTCTAAGTCTATGTACTTAATTATGTCCACCCTAAATCATTTCCAGAAACAGACACAAATGAAAGTTCACAAATCTGGGCAATGTCAGCAGATGACCAGAAGGTGGGGAGTTCTGTGCACTGCAGCTTTCTCTGTTCAGCATCTCTTGTTTTCTCCCACCATCTAAATACTTGTGAGGGTCTTTCTAGAATTCTGGTTACTGGGCAATTTTATATAGCCCCACTCGTCCCTGTAACTTTTACAATATTCAAATCTTCCAAAGGCATCATTTGGTCCTTCGGTGGGTTGTGAGATAAGAGCTGAATTCTATAACTTGTATTTCCTCACCCCAAGTGTATAGAAAGCTAACAAGAATGCAAATAACAGTAACTGCTAAATGCTGTTTCTCATAGGTACAGCAAACTCTTCAGCCAGCTGCCCTAAAAGACAAGTGCTCCTGAGCTGTGTGCGTTATCCCTGTCTTGCATGCAGTCAGAAGAGCAGCCCCCAGCTGATGAGCACCAGGGGCTGTGCACTTAGTCACTATTACTGCAATGGTACCAGATACTTGTAGATTGAATGACTATCTTTTGTATTTGTGTTCTGTCTCCTCCCTACCTACTTCCTCTCAGTGTCTCTCCTCCAGGAATCGGAGTTGTCTGCTTTCTCCTCTAAATTCACTGGCTGCTATGAAGGGGCACGTGAAGGGACTATGCTTAGGATCACCTCTGAAGTTGTCGATTACTTTCAGGTTTGGCAGTTGTGGGATCATTATTTTATACCCAACAATTCATCTCGGTTCTAAAAGATGCCAGTCATTTCTCTACTAACACCTACATCCAAACTCATGATACCTAGGGACACTTCTGTCCTTTTGACAACTTTTGCTAGGAACCAGATCCTAGACCCCTTTCCTAGCCCACTTCTTGTATTTTTAAACCTAGTTTGGGTTTTGTTTTGAATTGATGAGTAGCATTTTTTTTTTCAAACTGTGTTTGCTAATTTCAAGTCTGTTTAAAGTCTTAATGAGGAAACATTTCTTGAGTCTAGGGGACAGCTCTGGGGATGAACTTGGGAGACAGTAAGGCCACTGGGGAGTAGTAAGACAGTAAAGGCAAAGGCGGGGAGAGCAGGTGAAATGATAAGCAGGAGCCTGCTGGCAGATCAATGTCTCAGGGACAATCAGGATCTGCTGGGATGCCTTCTTTTAAAAAAAGGAGTCACCTTGCAAATCTGCCCCTTAGCAACCTTCAGTGAAGACATTACTTTCATTTAAAAACAATATCTCTAAGAATAATGTCTTGAGTACAGTCTGTATATGGATGTTTCAGCCTTAAAAGATAAGTGAGGAAGGCTCTCCAAAAGCAGAACGGTAGCTATTGTATACTGAGCATCCACTATGGCCCAGAAAGGAAGCCAGTTCGATACTTCATTGTATCACACCAGGATTGCTATGAGGAACAGAGTCGCCTTCTGATACACAGCCAATGTCCTGTTACTATGTTCTATGACCCTAGTAGGCTTTAAAGCAAGGGTATCAGAAGATAGACCCTTGGAAAAGCCCCCACAAAGGTCCAGGGTCTCTTGGGAAATACAAAATGGAAGTTCAGCAGTTCAGGGAAACTCCTCGCCTTCACTTCCTGATATCCTTACTTCACTTGGATTCCCATTGTTCTCTCTCTCTCTCTCTCTCTCTCTCTCTCTCTCTCTCTCTCTCTCTCCTCTCTCTCTCTCTCTCTCTCTCTGTGTGTGTGTATGTGTGCGTGTGCGTGTGTGTGTGTCTTGCTCGCTCTCTCTTGCTATTGTTCTCCCTTCCTCTCTCTTTTCTTTCCTTCTTCCCTTCCTCCACTCCCATACAGAGCCTCTAGCCTAGACCTTCAGCTCACTCTGTTTCTCTGGGTCTTCGCATGTACTATCCCGATTCCTCCAACAAGGACCATGTCGCTGTTGTATAGATAGCATTTGTCCCCAGCACCAATGCTGGTTCCAGGCAAATGGTGATGGAGGTAGTGAGTTACACATTGGATTGGTGAATGTGTACATGAACATGGCTTATTCAGACTATATCTGCAGCCAGTTCTAAACAGCTTCTATATCTGTGATCTGCTACTCAAAACTGTTCTTTTTCTTTTGTTCTCTTAACCTCCTTTAAATTTCTACTTTATGCCTGCCATTTAAGCATCTGTTCCAGCTTCATTGCTGGATAAAAAGAGGAGAGAGGTTCTTCTGTGCCTCCCTCCTCCCACCAGTGGAACTTAAAGAAGTAGAGGGATCTTGACTATGTCCTCCTGTGTCTTTGCCTCCTGTTGTCTCAGTTTCCATGATTGTATTTTCCACCTAACAGGAAGCAAGCCTGGGCCCTGGGGGTCATACAATCAATTGTTTGCATTCCTTGAAAGATTGCATGCTGCATTAAGACAATGTCCTGCCAACTTGGGATCTTATACCATCAGCATGCAAATTAACTGTCCTCCACCCTAATGCATATTATATGGCACAAGACTAAGTCATCTAGTTGTTCTTTATTCTAATATATAATTTAATATAGAATAATACAAAGAAAATGATAGAGCACATTATCCCTACCTAAGTAACATCTGATTTTTTTTCACTGTGTAAGTTTTTATTAAAGCAAGAATTTTATAATTCAAATTATGTTTCCTTGCTCAGTTATCAATTCTGCTATTAGAACTAACATTTTGAGCTATTCAACAATAAAGAATTACAAAATTAAAAGGATGCTCTAAATGTTTCTACTTTGCTGAAAATGCTTTTTTTGAGGTCTACAAAACATTGGTTTATAGATTCTACTATTTCTGTCGAGGGGGAGGGGTTGCTGTTTTTAAATCAGGCTAGGCTTAGATACTAGACCTGACATTTGCTCAGTACATAAAGTTCAAAGTTTCCTTTCCTTTTTTATTTATTTTATATTTTACTATTTTTTTAAATAATATTTATTTTTTTCAATGTTTAGATATTTTTCTTCTGCAAAGTGTGAGTTTCTTTTTCGAGGTCTCTGATCAGTTTAAATAGTTGGGACACCAGAGGTACTGCCAACAGCTTTCTGGGCAGCCTCTTTAGCTTGGTGGGCTTGGGAGTATGGCCACAGCTTCCTCAGCCCTAGAACACAGAGACTCTGGAGACTCAAGCTCATGAAGTGGTTCTGAGTTATCAATTTCCAGCAACATGCCCGTGATCTTACCAGCCAAAGTCGGGTGCATAGCTTGGATGAGAGGAAATAGCCTTTCACCCAACATTTGCTTTTACTCTTGAGGAGCAGTTACTAACATGGAAGCAGTCCAAGGTTCCTGACCCTGTATGCAAACAGCCGGCAGTTGCACCAGCTGGGCATTAAGATGTTGCTGGGAGTTCCGGACTCCAGTGGCATACTTATACTGTGGAACTGAGTGAACAGGAGTAGTAGTTGCAGCTGAAGACACTGGGGTAGGATGCTGACCCGTTGTCTGTGCTGATGTGTTAGTAGTGTGATGTGCTGCCATGACTTGAAGAACATGTGAAGAATTTGGTCTTATGGTAGTAAACGATGATCTAGAAGCAGCTGGGTGGGTAGCACTAGGCACATCCGGGAATGGATGAGGCCGAGAACCCTGAGCTGTCCAATGAGTACTTGGCCTTGGTTGAGCAATTTGGCTAGGGCAGCATGGAGCACAGTTCTGAGTCTGTGGGACAGCGGCCACAGAATAACTAGAAGGTGCTGGTTGGTAGGGGTTGATAACAGGGGTCGGCCCAGATCGTATGCTTGCCAATCTTTGAATATATTGGTTAGTGAGGTGAGCCTGACGCTCTTCTTTGCGCTGGGCTAAAGCGACATAAAGTGGTTTCTGGCCACAATTCTCCCATTCATTTCTGAAACAGCTTTCGTGGCTTCTTCCGGGGAGGAGAAACACACAAAACCGAATCCTTTACTGCGACCACCCTCTGTCATAACCTTTGTACTGGTGATTGTTCCAAACGGAGAAAATTCTTTCTGGAGACGTTCATCATCAATACCATCATCAAGATTTTTCACATAAAGGTTAATGCCCTGGTGTCTGATGCTCCTCTCTTGCGTCACCTGTTCAAATTTGCGCTTAAGTTCTATGTGGCGGTCCAGTTTTTTCTGAGCTTGACCAACATAAATGTGTTTTCCATTGAGTTCCTTTCCATTCATCTCATCCACTGCTTTCTGCGCATCTTCATGCCTTTCAAAGCTGACGAACCCGAATCCTTTGGATTTTCCACCTTCGTCGGTCATGACTTTCACACTGAGGACCTGCCCAAACCTGCCGAAGAGGCCATTCAGGGTCTCATCATCCATGCGATCCCCAAAGTTCTTGATGTAAACGTTGGTAAACTCCTTGGTCCTCGTTCCAAGCTCTGCTTCTCGTTCTTTCCGAGACTTAAACCGTCCAACAAACACTTTGCGGTCATTCAGAAGCATCCCGTTCATTTTCTCGATGGCTCTTTCTGCTGCCTCCTCTGTCTCAAAATGTACAAATCCATGGCCCTTGGAGCCATTCTCATCGCAAACCACCTTGCAGGAAAGGATATTGCCAAAAGCAGAGAATGTATCATACAACGTTTTATTATCAATGGTCTTGTTCAAATTTTTAATGAACACATTGCCTACTCCACTCCTGCGAAGTGATGGGTCACGCTGAGACCACATGATGCGGACCGGCTTGCCCTTGATGACATCAAAATTCATGGTGTCCAAAGCCCACTCTGCATCAGCAAGCTGCTCAAAGTTCACGGAAGCATAGCCCAGGGAGCGGCGTGTAATCACGTCCCTGTATACCCGGATGGAAAGGATGGGCCCAACGGAGCTGAACTTCTCATAGAGCATCGCTTCGGTCACATCAGGGTGCAGGTCCCCCACGTAGAGCGAGGCCATGGGACAGCCTGGGTCGCTGGAGTTCATCTGGGAACTGCAGCCTGTGGGGCCTCTGGCCGCCACCTTCCTGCGAGAAGAACAGGGCCAGCGCTGGGCTGGGGCGGAGGCAGGGGCGGAGCGGGCAAGCGCAGAGGATCAAAAACCAAGGGGATGAAAACCTCCCCAACGGCTGGCGCAGAGCCCCAGGACCACAGAGCCTGCGCTGGGCGCGTGCGTGGTACAAGGTACATGCTGCTCTGGGAGCGAGCCTGGCTGGCTGGGAGGCAAGGGCTGTCCACTTGAAGGTGTGGGCCAGCGGGGTCTCTTCTGGACCCTGCTAGGAGAGGGTGGACACGTGGGCCTCAGATGCCCCACCTTATTATTTTATATATATAAAAAAGAAAATAACAAAATTAAAAGTCAATCCCAAAGGAAACACTGAAATTTTTTTAAGTCTTTGCAGAATTAGGAAATTTTTATTTTTATTTTTGTCTTGTTTGAGTGTTGAGACTTATTTTTAAAGACAGCATCTCAATCTGCAATCTAGGGTGTCCTGGAACTCACCATATAGACTGGACAGTCTTTGAACTCAGGGTGATCTGCCTACCTTAGCTGCTAGGAGCTGGAGATATTTTTAGACAATAAATGTGTGTTCCAAGGCCAAAAGGCAACCTGTAGTCTCCACACTAAGCATCAGGGAGAAAGAGACACTTTGGGTATTTTTAAAAAATAAAATGCTTATTGGACCATAATGTTTCCACTTTCAATTTTTACTACCATGGGCTTAGAACAACGTATTGTACAAGATCATCCTTTGTTAAGAGACAGTGCAGTTCATTTCGACTGTTGCTGGTAAGGACAGATTGGAGACCGGGAAGTAGAGCACTTGAATCTGTAAAGCATACTGGTAAATATCCCTTGGACTGATTCTGGTTTCCCAAAAAGATAGCGAATCACCACCAACTGTGCTGATTATGGTTCTTTCTATCTCACAGAGACACAAGTAATTTAATATCCAGAATCAATCAGGGTACATAAATTACAGGTTATCGAGGTAACTAATTAGGTAAAGACACTTGCCAGTGCAAACATAACAACTTGAGTTCAGTCCCTAGAACCAACTGAAGAAAAGGAGAAACAACTCCTAAAAGTAGTCCTCTAACCACCCCCCCATATACAGTATGGCACACATGCACCTACACTAGTGTGTGTGTGCACACACACACATCACATATATATAGACACATCAATACTAAAAACAATCTTTAAAGAATTAAAAATTAGTTGATTGCCTCATGTCCCTGTGGATCAAACAAAGATAGACTGGAAAGAAGGATAAGAGACAACCAAAATGATGGACATTTACGGAGTTGGTGCCTGGGTTGGACTCTGCTGATCATCCCTCCCTCCAGGCCTCCTGAGCAGCAGGTTGTTGGCAGGATCAGCTCTTTGCAGTATGGGTTCATTTTCCTGTTTCACAGCAGCAGAGGCTTCCCTGAGTTTTCTGCCTTTTGTGCAGGCAGACCAAGCATAGCTTGCTTCTTCAAACCCAGCAAGGGAAAATCTCTTACTAAGCAGACATTACAACCACTGGTACTGTAATCAGAAACATCCTGTAATATATATCCTGGAACCTATTCCATTAATTAGCCAGCCAAGGCCTCGTCCACATTGAGCAGTGGGATTGCACAGACATGAACCAAAGGAGGGAAGAGTCCTGGGGCCATCTCAAAGTGGCCTCAAAGCTGTAAGGACACAGATGTACCAGCTCGACAGGAGTAGCATTAGTGGATAACCTGAATGACATGAATTCGGTTTGACGGAAGCATCTTTGATGAAAAACATAGCTATTTCCTTTTAAATAAAATAGATTATTCACAGTTTGAACAAACCAGGTAGGAAAAGAACCTAATTTATCTCCATTTGCAAGAGAAAGTCTTGCAGATTTTATAGAAACAATGACACAGGCCAGAAGACAAGAAAGAAAATATCTGCTCAGTTAGGTGGTACTTTCTAAGGGAAAGATGCCTGAAGTGGAGGTAAAGCAGTTAGTTTTTTTAAAAACCTCATTTACTATCAAGTTGCCAAAAACTACAATCTCTTCTTTTACCAAAGCTTCACTTTAATCTCAAAGATAAACATGTCACTGGTCCTGCTACCTTGAACATCTAGAGTCCCAAAGGATGGAAATTAAGCCACTTTTAATTAAGTTCCTTCTTCACATAAAATCATTCCATGGTATTTTTTCCTGGCACTGTTATGTTTGGCTATTTAGCATAACTCTAATGAGGGTGTTAGCAAATTATACAGATACACTAGTGAGGTTCAAGTCATTGAAACATTAAGGGGAAAAAAATCAATTTCCTGCCCCTGAGTCTTTCCTTTTAATTAGAGTTAGGAGAGCCGCCATATAACACATTTATTTTTAATAGCTTTTGGGGCATGTTTATTCATTCTGTTATGCTTAATGGGGTACATTTTACAGATGTTAAGATGATGTTTCAGGATGCCTTGAAGGGACAATGGGAGGTTGCGGTTTGACAACAAAGGGTTTCACAGCACCAAGGCAGTGGGTGGCAGTTGGGTTGTTGAGGTATGAGATCCTGGGCTCTGGGTAGGGATAGTGCTGCATGTGTTTGTGTTCTTGCCTGAGCATCCTTGATGGTCGGCTTTCCCAAATGCTTATTGTGCTTACTGCATCATTTGTTTTCATTTTCAAGAATGTTTTAGAAGCTACAGGATGGTTATAGAGCCATTACGGTTTCTAGCTATAACGGTTATTATTGCCTGTGGAAATTATACAGAAGAGGAACAACCGAGTAAATAAAAATCCCTCTTCTGCACCCTTTCTCTGCATGTGATTTTCCACCCACTGCACTAGGGGTCCAGCTCTAGGGGATTGCTCAAGGTCAAGTTCAGCATCCCGGTCTCCTCTCATTGTGATTTATAACCAGTGTGTCTCCCAAGAAGGGCTCCATGAATTTTTGGGATATAGATGAACCACCTCCAGTGGAAATTAAGGCTGACATATTTATTTTGAAGGGCAGATCAAGTTAATGACCCAACAAATTTCCTGACATATTAATGTAGTTTTCTCATCGTTCAAATGAGGTAACAACCCAATTCCATACTCAGTCCAGGGGAAGCCAACATATTAAAGGCTTCAGCGTGATACCTTCCAGGGGACTGGAAAAACAATCCACATTTGGAAAACGGAATTATTTCTAACTGTATCATTAAATACTACAAATCACTCTCTTGGGCCCAGTATGTTAAGCATTCACAATTATTTTCCAACCTGCTTATATTTCCATTTCTAATATCACACACAATATGAAAGAGAGAAGTCTTATTATTTAAAACCATGGTTTTCATAATGCACAACACACACACACACACACACACACACACACATGAATACACACACACATATATCAAAACCAAAACAAAACAGAAAACATGGACAGCACCACATTGAGCACCTTATTTTGTGTATGTAGCATACTAATTGTTATTAACTGTCCTCCTGTTCCTATTTTATGGTGCTGTCATTTACTGTTGACTTAGCATCTAATGCATGTGAAGGATTAAGGCAGGTACAGTGGAGAAGAAAAGAAATCTCCCATTTCCTCAAAAAAGGTTCCAATCTGGATCATTCTATGATGTCACCTTTCTTAAATTCTTCCCTGCCCCCCCCAGGGGATTCCAGCTCCCCCTGGAATGAGATTAAACTTCTAGTCAGAGGTCTAAGGCAATACATGTCAGAGTTGTGTGCTCAGATGATAGCTATAAGAAAAAACTGGCCTTACAAAGCTTATGCCAGCTTACCAATATTAACCACAGAGGAGAAGGTATGTCCAGGCTGGAACCAGGGTCTCCTCTTTCATTTTCCTGAACTTTGAATATAGAATCACTCAACCAACCAACTTGTGAAAAAAGGTATGGTCACTCAAAAATGCTTGCTTTGGGAATGCAGACCCAGTATAACCTCAGCTACAAGCCACTAGATTCAATAGAAAAGGAGCTAACGCCTGATCTTGGCTCTGCTATGAGCTGCATGACCTAGGACCGGTCAGTTATCTCGTCTTCTTCAGTTACAAATCGATGAGAGTTGAGTAACAACTTGAAGGCACCGGTTTCCCAAATGAGGCTACAGGACCATATAGGAGCTTTCCAGTGCATTTAAGAAGTTATAATGGTTAATCTCAGTGGTCAACTTGATGCCAACTAGAATCACCTGGAAAACTGGCAGACCAGCAGGCCTCTGTGGATGACTATGGGGGATTATAGTGATTAGACTGAGGTGAGAAGAACTGCCCACTATGGGCAGTACCATTCTCTAAGCTGGGAACCTAGACTATATAAGTGAAGAAAGAGGTCTGAGGACAAGCATTCATCATTATCTGCTTCCAGGCTGTGGACACACTGTGAGCGATCCCTCCAGCTCCTACAGCTGTGTCCTCCCCACTGGATGGACTGTTCCTTGGTATTATGTTTTTGTTAGAATGTCTCATCATAGGAATAGAAAAATAAGACAGATGCCCAAGCACAGTAGGCTCTGTGTACAGAAACCCTTTAGTGGAGCCATTTTAACTTGCCTGACCCTCGAGCACTTAGTCATGTCCCATAAAGCTCATGCTCTCTGGAAATAACTTGGGAAATGATTTTTCCAAATTCTCTTTTAGCTTTAAAATTTGGTAGTTGACATTTTCAGTGATGAGTGTTCTATACCTTCAATCCATGTGTTGTTCCCTTTTAATTGTGACTTTCCACCCTCCACAGGAACTGAGCGTGGTGGGTGGCAAATAAATGCCATTGATGGATTTATTTGCCTCTTAAGGTTAATGTATTCTAAACAGGGCTTATTTAATGTGTTTGGCAAAATGTAGCCTAACACACAAGCATTCTGAGGTGGGAAGCCATGTGCTCCCACCAGGGAACAAGGAGAAAACCACCAACTCTTCCCAGAGCCAGCCAGAAAGATGCCAGATGACACTGCAGTACCATTTGTCTATGAGAGTCTCATTCTAATAAGAAAACAAAAGACAGATTCTGTCTCTGGTTAGCAGACTTCTGATCCAGCCACCTCCTGGGTCTGTTCTGCAGAGTTTAAACATTTGGTGTTGGGTGTCACTGATGTGACAGCCATTTTTTTATCCTCTCCCTAGTAGTTTACAAGATAAGTTTCCTCTGCCAGATTCTCCCAGAGGAAACTACCCTTCTTTTCATCCTTAGAATGGCACTTTGTGTCTTCTTCATGAGTAAACTACTGAACAGTACCCTCATAGCTTGAAAGAGTCTATAAAAGTGCCATAGAATTTCCCAGAAACCAGTTTTACATAGTGCTTACTCTTGTTTGTGTTCACCCATAAAATAGAGTAATGGTAATTATCAACATCATAAATACATTGAAAATCTGACAGTTGTTTTTAATAAAGTGCATTAATATAGCACTGCTTCTATCATTTAACATTATGTATGTCTAAGTGGTTTAATATTATAATTAAACCTTGTACAATATACTGAGCATAGATATATATGAAACCTTATGAGTCATTTGACTCTACTTAGCTCTATATATTTGTCTTCTTTTTAAATTAATATTTAACTGAACATACAATGTAGTGAGTTTTATTGTGGCATCTTCACACATAAATATAATTATACTGTTTTCTTTTATTCCCTCCCTCACTGCCCTTTCTTATCCCCACTCGCTTCCTCCAGCTGGTTCCTTTTAACACATCACATCTCTCATCTGTTTTCATATTATATGTGTTCTAGCACCCTCTCTATTTTCCACTTCTCTTATGCTATCTTCCTCTATCCTTCTCATATTCCTCTTTCTAGTGTGATCTACATATGCATATGCATGTACGTGCACATGCAGCAACATTCACACATACTGTCTCTCTCTCTCTCTCTCTCTCTCTCTCTCTCTCTCTCTCTCTCACACACACACACACACACACACACACACACACACAAAATCATATATCCCTATCTTACCACTGTAAACCATACAGCACAAGTCTGAGTGTGCAAGTATCTCTGGCATATGTTGACTTAGAGTCCTTTTGGGTATATTTCCAAGTAGTATAGCTGGGTTGTATGGCAGTTCTGTTTAATGTTTTTGAGGACCCTCCATACTGATTCCACGATGGCTGTACATGGCTACATTGCCCTCAGCTATTTAGGATTCCTCACTCTCCATCTCTTCCCCAGCATTTGTTGTCTACAGAGTCCTGCTTGGCCCTGTGGAAGGAACAGTGTAACTATGACATGGCTCCCTGCCCCTGGAACAGAGCCAGCAGGGTGTGGACTTCCACAAGTGTTAAAACTTGATTGGCATGTGGCTTGTTTGTATATATGTAATCTTCATGTTCCTCCTCCAGGAAATATTCTCCCTGTCAAGGTTATTGGGAAATATTCTCCCTGCCGAGGTTCTCAGGGAATGTCATTAACCTTTCTGCCAAGGTTAATGACTCCATGATAATCAGAGACAGTATGAGTCCAGGAGTCAAGATTGTATCTAATATCTCGCAAAATGGTGAACACTGAGACCTTCAGGACAGCCCTTAAGGCTGTGGGAAGGAACTCTAAAATCATGAGTTCAAAAATATATAATAGTTTCTCAACTATGCAAAATATAAGGATGCAGTATGAATTATATAAGGAGTTTCATGGAACTAGAAGAGCAGAGGCAGCTACACTGTGAACCAGCTTGTCAGAAAGGTACAAAGGCAGGCAGATAGAAAGGTAGGCAGATTCTTGAGTTTAAGGTCAACCTGGGACAGAGCTAGGTTAGGCCCAGGCCTGGTAGAAATAGTGATCTCGGAGCAAGATCACACCCAGTTAGTTTATTCTTTGTATTTTACAAAGATGGGTAGATCTCTGAATTCATTTGCAACATTAATAAAAAAAATGAAAAAGAAAAGAGGAAGGAGCTTACTGTCTTTTTCTAAGGATTAAGGGGCTGGGGTCATTTGGAATGCTGATTCACAGGATAATCAAAAGGGAACCTGGAATAAAAGACTGAATTGATATGTAAATAAAAAACTAGACTTTTGGTCTGCATGAGATGAGCTAGCAGGCAGCAATAGCAGTTCCTTTTTAGAATTTTTTTTCTTGCAAAAGCTAAGCTGTCTGGAGATCTCACTGGAGAGTGAACATTGCTCTTTTAGAATATTTTCTACCAGGATTGCTGATCTTCCTCAGAAAATCCATGAGCTATCCAGAGAGCTTTTAGAATTTTTTTTCTAACAAGAGAGAGTGGTCTCAAGCAGACTACAGAGCCAAGAACTATCTACACAGAGCTGTTAGGGAGCCATCTTGAGCAGACTACAAGGCTGTCATCTTGTACCCACAATTTGACTTTGAGTTGTTCTTTTTACCTCTCCCAAACACTCATTCCTCAGAACCCCTCTCCAAGGGGAGGCTAAGCCTTGGCAGTTGTCACCGATTCTTGAGTATAGTCATTTTGAGTGGGGTGAGTTGTAATCTCAAAGCTGATTTAATTTCTATTTCCCTGATGGCTAAGATTGCTGTACACTTCTTTAAGTATTTATTTGTATTTCTTCTTTTGAGTACTGTCTATTCATTTCATAGTGCAAATTTACCAGTTGATGATTTGGGAGTTTAAAGGTTCACCTTTTGTGGTTCTTCATAAATCCAAAGTATTAATCCTCATTCTAATGTTTAACTGAGAAATTTTTTCCCATTGTGTAGACTGGCTTTTGATGTCATAGATTTGTGTTTGTCAACCCTTGGGATTACTTCCTGTGTTATTGGAGTTCTGTTTGCAAAGTACTTGAGTATATCTGGACCCTGAGATGCTCTAGCAGCTTCAAAGTTTTCACATTTTGCATCCAGGTCTTTGATTCATTTTTTCAGTTGATTTTTGTGCAGAGAAAGAGATAAGGATCCAGTTTCATTCTATATGTGGAAACCTCCATATATTAAAGAGACCGACTTTTTTCTCATGTATATTTTTGACAGATTTGCCAAAAATTAGGTAGTTGTAACTGTGTGGCTTATATCTGGGTCCTCTACACAGTTCCATTGATCTACATGCCTGGTTTTATGCCAGTTCCTTGCTGTTTTGTTACTGTGACTGTGTAATATAATTAAATATCAATGCTCCTTGTATTTTAAAAGTGTCTTTCTTGCTGGATGTGATGATATGCTTCTTAAGTTCCACTATTTAGGTGGTAGAGGCCTCCCAGATCTCTGTCTATTTGAGGTTTAGACTGTCTACATAGCAAGTTCCAGGATAGTCAGGGTTACATAGAAAGACCTTGTCTCAAAAAATAATCAAAGAAGCTTCTTTTAACTTTGTGTTTAAAAACATTAATAATAACCCTTTGTAATAAAAGGGTATTCTATGACTTCATACACACTCAAAGTACAAATAAGTGGCCAGAAAAGGCCTTTCCTGTGGACCATGTCAAGTGTCAAGTATCATGTGATGGTCAATAGCTAAAAGCTGTAGTGTACCTTTTTTGTTAGTGGTTTGGTTTTCTTATCTGTAAAAAGGAAGTACAACTTTCTGACATTTTGTTTTAAAGATAAAACCTGAAATGGTTCATACAACTCATACCTAATACATGTGATCTAATAAGCAGATGATAAGTAATTACATTATGGAGACCCACTTCACTTGACAAGAAGGCTTGGGTGAATTGGCTCAGTGACATTGCTTCCTGGAACTCTCTCAGCTCCAATCCTGTTTTTGTCTCCTTGCTTCATATAAAACATTCTGAACAGGTCATTCACAGACACCGATGTTCATCTGAATGTTACTGCCTAGAAAACAAAAAACCACTTGCTACATGCATCATCAGTCCAAATTAGCACTACCCAATTTGAATTGTATGGCTTTTTTTCTTCCATGGCAAAACTCCACAGGCCGTTAAGGGCATATATACAACTGATGTCAGTTTCTCAAGCCATGTGGACTGTGTCGAGCAAAGATGAATGACTCAAGAATATCGGTATTCAGCTAGGAAGGAATTTTGTCAGGAATCTGGCAAGTTCTCCTTCAAACTGAGTGTGTATAGAGATCATCCAGAGACTTGCTCATATGCAAATTCATATTCAGATGTTCAGAGGTATGGACAAGGATTATACATTTGTAACAAATGCCCAGAGACGCTGTCCCTAGTCCTTGCTTCCAGTAGCAAAATTCAACACCAACAAAGAACAATAACACACACTGACTCCAGGAGCTCCTCATGGCAAAAAGCTGGCTAAGATCCATAACTAAAGAACAAAGACAAATTAACTAAGCAATATCAAATAAAGCACATTGACTTTCTACCCCTAAGTAGCCTATGCATGCATGGCTTCTGTTTTACTAAACTGACCAAGTTAGCCATATTCATTCCACAGTAAATTAGGTGATATAGTGTTTAGCACTCCATAGTAAATATAAAGCACTGTGGGTCATTCGATTCTATAAATATTCATTTAAGCCTAGTGCCTAGTTTAGATGTTGTTCAAGACTTTGAAGTTAAAATAGTGATCTAAGAGTTTTGGCAAACTTTTTAAAGGAATAGCCAACTCATAAAGTTATGGATATGCACAAGGATTTATATAGCTATGAAGAATTATCATTTAAAATGTGAAACCAAAAACAAAAAGTAAAATGTAAAAATATTCTTAGCTTTTATATATAATAAAAAAAATATAAAAGATATGGGCCTTGGTTCATAGATCTTAACCTGCCAATCACCAGAATGCACAGCCATCATCCTTATCCAAAATATGACATTATGTGTTGACTTTTTAAAAATAAAATACCCTCTCCCAATCCTCCTTGTAATTTGAATGAATCTGGACATATCAATAAAATTGTCCAATTCTATCTGTCCATCTACCCAGGTCTGAGTAAGGATCACTGGTCAGTCTAGAGGCACATGCCAAAAGACCAGAGAACAATATGAAACATATCAGATCAAGATTCTTAAGAACTCAGGGCCAAGGGTAAAAAATTAACCATGAAATCATCTCTTCAAACACTCATCTCTATCTGCTCATCACGTGCCCTATGAAAGATAGCTGGGCAGCACAATGCATCTGTGACCAAGTCATCATACATATGCAGAAATGAACTCCTGAATATACAAAACAAACACATTGTATAGCTCAACAACCACAGTTTAAACTGCTCCAGAGTCCTGACTTCTTATTAAAACGAAACTATTTCTTAGCAGATAAAGTCTGGGAGACAGACAGAGATGGAGGAGAAAGGAGGGAGGGAGGGAGGGAGGGAGGGAGGGAGGGAGGGAG